>NC_012877.2:30704474-30960043 GCF_000003195.3 Sorghum bicolor
TCGTTTTATTTCGAGACTGGGAGAAAAGGCGTTGCCTCTGTATCGTCTTCTGAAGAAAGTCGAGCGTTTCTCTTGGACACCCGAGGCTGAGGAAGCCCTCAAAAACCTAAAGAAAATGCTGACCTCAGCACCAGTCCTGGTCCCACCTCAACCTGCAGAACCGCTGCTCCTTTATGTTGCCTCGACGACCCAGGTCGTCAGTGCAGCTGTGGTGGTCGAGAGGTAGGAGGAGGGGCATGCATTGCCCATCCAGAGGCTGGTCTATTTCATTAGCGAGGTGCTCTCGAAAACCAAGACACGTTACCCCCAAATCCAGAAGCTGATCTACGCCGTAATCCTCGCCTGACGCAAGCTGCAGCATTAATTCCTCGGCCACCCTATCACGGTGGTCTCGTCCTTCCCCCTGGGCGAGATCATCCAAAATCAGGAAGCCACGGGAAGAATCGCCAAGTGGTCGGTCGAGCTCATGAGCGAGACTCTCACTTATGCGCCCTGTTGACACTTGCTAACACCACTTGAATACTAGGTTGTCATCCCCAGCGTGGCACTAGAGTGTACTATGGTATTTATACGCACACAGATAATCCGCAAGCGCACGGATACCGTTGAAGCTTTTACCCGGTTAAAGGTTTTATCGTATCCACAGGGAAACGGGAGAACTGATCTATGCTCTAACTTAACCAAGATAGATAGATAAGTGTAAACAGGAAAGATGGTAGAACTGAATAAGAACAATATTAAAGGTAAGATAACAATGGGTAAATATAGAGTAGAGAGTAGAGCAATCTAGTATATGGGCGATGGTAGCAGAATAGAGAGGATAACTATGGTTTCTCTACTTCAAAGGGGTATGTCTATGTCTGGGACGAACCACGTGATAAGAGTACACCACAAAGGATGCTTATCCATAGGCCGATAAACCCTACCCGTCCTGCTAACGAGAGGTGGACTACAGGGGACCAACGTAAGTGTCACCTACACGGCCTACCACACGATCCAGCTAGTCAGGGGATATCCACAAGTAATCTAGGTCTAAGCACCACGCTTACACCTATACTACAACTCTAACCTATAGGGTCCTATAGATTAGAAGTACTCAAAAGAGTTGTGAACCATAACATAAATGATTAGTAATTGCATAATGAATTAGAAGTAGATTACCAGAGTCATCCCATGAGCAAGATTGATTAGAGCTTGATCATGGCGAAGTACAACCGAAGGAAGAACCGACAGGCCGGCCTCTCCTCTAATCCTCCTTCGCTCTCCATCTCGTTACTATCTAGATCTACTCTAGTTTAGAGAAGAGAGGAGAGCTCTCATCTCTAAACCCTAGCTTTTGCTCTGTCTATGAATAATGAATAATGATCAAGGGGTGCCTCCTCCAGGGGCCAGGGGGTCTGGTTTTATAGTCCCCTCAAGTGAACCTGGGCCGTCGGATCAAACCGACATTGATTGAAAGGTTATTCTTGATCCCTTAGGTCGGTGGAGCATAATCCGCGAGATTGAGCGTGATTGGCTACAGGAGGTGGGCGGGCGCCCAGTAGGACAGGGCGGGCGCCCTGTCTCTGGCCCCGTTTCGCCTCCGCTTCGGTCTCGTGGCTTCTGGAGTCTTCTAGATGTAAGATAATTGCGCGGCACGTTAATATCTTTACGTAATCCCGACGTGTGGGCCTTTCTTCCTTATTTCCTGATAACCCCCTGCAGAAATAGACAAACACCAAAACTCGTGGAATTCTATCAGATAAAACCCTAAGTCTAGATGTTGATTTCATTTGGATCCTTTTCTTTGTTTATTTGATAGTTAAATTTGATACTTAAGGACCGTCAACAAACTCCCCCAAGCTTACCTCTTGCTCGTCCCTGAGCAAGGATAGACTCAGCTATGGATCATAAGTTGTTGCAATATCTTTAAAAATTTGACGGTACACATGCTTTTAAATGAGGTCTCATCTCTGAGTTAGAGTAAACTGTCAAGACTTAAAACTTACTTACTTTACCTTCACCATGGGACTTGTAACTGTCACTTCTGTCTTGAGTGGTTAAAAGATAGAACAGTCCAGTCAAGTGCCATGTCGCTTATTCTTGATCAGCTATAGCTCTGGAGTTTTTGCAGATTTTCAAATAAAACTCAGAGATTCCTTTGTATGACTCTCTCATATCTCTCTTTTGTGGTATTTCTAGATCCTTACCAAGGCAGTGATGGTATATGCCTTCTCTCAAGATATGTGGTATTTGTGGTATAAGGCATAGTGACATTGCCTTCTCTCTCACCCTACTCTAATAAGGCTTTAATATCTGGAGCTTATAGGTGGGAGATAAAGTATACATACTTACAAGACATTTATTGTATAGTCAAACCATGGATCCAAAGAAACAAATCAATAAGCCAAATCAAGATGTGCATGTGTGGCGAATGAATGGTGTATAGTGATGATGGTGATAACAATGGTGAAAGTCTAATTCTACTTTTGCTCTTATGAGGGGATACATACCTTCCTTACTTTTTGAAACTTTATGAGGAGAATGAGATGCTCTTCTTTTTCTTTCCTCTCAGGTGGATATCTTGTACCCCTAATTCTACTGTCGGACACTTGTCCATTTTTACCTCTCGTCTCACTTTTTTTCTTTTCTTTCGAGGTTCCGGGCACTTGCCCCTTTTTATTTCTTAGTTTATTATTTTTTTTCTTTTCTTCTCTTTTCTTTTTTTTAGAGCACTCATCTCCTGAAATAATGTAGCAAGTGGTAGTAACCAAAATAACTGGAGCATTTATTTCACAGGGAATAACAGGGATAGGAAAATGTTTTTGGCTATTCTCTCCCGGATTAGGAGTAGAATGATTTTGGGTGAAACTGGAGATGGAAATGGATGGATATATGTGGATGGTACTTCCGGAGTAGAAGTAGCATATATGAGTGAACGTGCAAGTGAATCTTGATTTAACCACATGAGAAGCTCCTAAGGGTCTACACAGCTTGACCACACTCAATGCTCATAAGCAGTAAATAATAAATGTGTGGCTTAAAGTCTAGCAAGCATGTATATATGGCTATGGTAGGAATTTAAACATTCATCATACAGGAACTCATCATGCAATATTTTAAAGATTTTTCAAAGATAAAATTCTCCAGAATTCTAGCATCTCTATGAATAGATAAACAACAGCTCAACCTTCCCATATCATATCCGTTAACAACTTAGATTTCAGATCAAGTTTTCATCCCACAAGTTTAGATCTAGAGCAAGCTTTAAATTATAACAGTTATGTCTAAACTTGAGAGAGAACTTTAAATTTGCAAATTAGGCAGAGCAACTATTCATCATATCCATGCTAGAGTTTTATTATTAAGATTCATAGCAAACTTTATTTATTTATTAAACACACTAAGCAAAAGATATATATATAAGCACAAATTTTTTATTTGGTTTTTCATAGTTTATGTATTTTAATATTCTAACATAATATAAGTATAAAGATAGGTAGAAATACTTAGCGAGATAAATGGGGGTGCTCTCCCCCAAGCTGAATTTTGACGTAATTTCTCTTGATGTAGCTAGCAGGTGGCAGAGGTGTATTTGAAAGTCACCAGCATTCTGACAGCGATTAGAATGTCCTCCGTCTGCTAGTCTTCTTGATTCTTAAATTCTGTGGAGCTCAAATAGACAACAAAGCTTGTGGAACTAATTAAGTGTTAGCATAAATATGTAGCCTTCATCACGTTGAGCTTCCTCAATAAATATTACTCCCTGTTTTTATATTTTTATTTTATAAAGTAGAAAAGAAATATTTATTTTATTTTTATGCCACCAAAGTGAAGGTACTTATGGGTTTTATGCCACTCGTATACTCACATGGGGCTTAGTATTTTTTAACATTTTTATTTTCTTTTCAAGATAGCATGATTAGCTAATAATCTATTTAAGAAAGTAAATAATTAAATGGAAAAGGGAATGCAGAAAGGATAAATATGGATAACTGCCAATCTTACCTTTCGGCGAGGGTTCAATGTTTTAAGTCTTCTTGACAAGACTTCTCACCGAGTTCATTCTTCTGGTGCGTCATTTGATTTAGGTGCGGACCTTGACGTCTGCACCTTTTAATACGGTGTCACCCATGTTCTTCGTTTGCCCAGCAGTTCGAAGTGCGGTGTTAGCAGTATCTTGCTCAGTGTGTTTGTGCTCGTAGTGTACCTGCTCATAGAGACAAGGCAGAGATCAAGTGCATGGGCCCTGTTGGTGGAAAACACCAATAGAACCAAAAGTGTATTTGTTCTTCTCTAACCATAAGCATAGTGAGCAAGACAAGTTGATGGATGATAAGTTCATGAGTGTAGCACTTATAACATTTGTCAGATCAGATCGCTCAACCTTATGGAAAGATAATCTATATATGTATATGTTTTTTTTTCTTTATATCTCTTAATGATTGAATGTGTAACATTTTAGCTCATATAATTAGGAGTGTGGGATCATGGAGGTAGTACTAAGAACAAGGATTAAAGGACTAAACATGTTTGAATCAGTTGGGTTGGTTAATCTAGAGTTGTAAATCATACACGTTTGTCTCTTTTATTTATATGAACGCCAGAACCAAGGAGAAGCTTATAAAAGTGATAGTCAAGTACCTTAAGATGTTACCTTGCTCGAAGAGTGATGGTACAATATCATCTTGTGGAAGCTTTCCTTAGCGGTTGTGCGTGGTGTTTGTGGCACCCTCCATGGATCATCTCTCTATGATGAATGAGCTATGTCCTTCTTGTGCAAATTGTTAAACTTCATGTGTCACTCTCTTCATCTCTGATGTGAGTTTATCTCAGGACTTCCCAAATCGATATTGAAAGTTTTTCTGCAGGGGTTAGTCCGACAAAATACACCAATATCTACTCAAGCAGTTTTTTAGTTCAATAACCAAACTAGACTCCATGTCTAATCAGATTAAGGAAGGCTATTTAACCTAAGCACCATGCTTAATTTAAATGCCAATGGAAGTATGGTGAGTACTTCCAAACCAACACTTGCTAGTAAATAGACAAAGGTAGCATGACAGCGTTTATAGAGATCTACTCAAGTGGAGATGAAGTAGTGTGATTAGTATTTAACAAATTGAGCATGTCTCAAAGGTAGGGACAACCAGCATAGCAACATGGCAAAGGATGTTTTTATGTAAAGTACTCCCCCAAGCTTGAATTTTGCAAAATTCAAGTTTGCATGAATTTAATTCAATGTTGTATGATGATTGGTTGGACATACCTTGTGCTTGTCATTCATCCGATCTTCTTGCTCCAATCTTAGAAAGGTTAGTGACAAGAATACCCGAAGAATTTTTTTTTTACAATTATCCTTATATGCTTAATACACAAGGTAATATTGCAAATAATTAAAAGCTCATGTTACGATCTGATCAGTGCTTATTTTAGGACACTAAGCTTGTCCTTGGGAACCCATCAATTTATGTCGGCGAAGTGGTTTCCCTTCCAACGCTGACCTATATCAAGACCAACTCAACGAGATCTGCAATATTTATTATAGACATATGCATCGACAACCGCCCTTTTAAAGTTTTTATAAATAGAAAGGAAGAGGGGGTTGGAGATCTCAAGTGTGGTGATGTCGGAGAGACCAATAGATTGGGAAGATGTTGCATATGAGCATGGAGTAAACGAAGTGGCTATGAAATAAATTCCATGCTGATTAATGTTATCTTCGTCTCTAATCTGAATGTTCGGAGTTTCTCTTGGATTGGTCTCACCTATGTCCTCTTCTGTAGTTGGATGAATCTCATCTTCAAAGGGAGTCAAGAACTCACCATTTGAAATTGAGCCAAAGTCAGAACCCATTAAGGCTTCTTCCTTATCCATCCATTCTACACATTCTAGCCATTTAGAACTTATGATCAAAATAGGGGAGGTGTTAGAATTTTCTATATGGCTTAGCTCTCCTTCGATGGCATTACTTGACATGCCATCCTTATGGTCTTCATGACTCCTATGGTTTGGTCGTCTTGGTAAATTGCTAGGATCATCATGAGACTGAAAAGAAGAGGGATAAGAGGGATCTCTAAGGTCAAGGATGGATTTAGAACTTGTGAACATGGAAGGGGAGTAGATAGAATTGTCTATATGGCTTAGCTCTCCTTCACTTGATATGTCATCCTCGACTTCTTCATGATAGGAACCAGGACATTCTCTAAGAGAAACATTATTGCAATGATTTGAATTATCCCTGCTTGAAGGTCTCTTATAGAACCAGAAGTCTAAACCATCAGCATCTAAAAGATTTAAGGTCGGAATTCCTTCCTCCCTTGGAGAAGTTTGGGGTATTGATGGTTTAGGATCGATAGCTAAAGTTTGAGATTGAAGTGGTTGTGATCTGGCTATCGAAACTTCTTCTTCTTGTCTAGGAACTGGTTCTTTCTCTTTCTCAGGGATATAAAAGCTAGGAGACTTTCCGCTCATTAAATCAATCAAATTCCAAGCTTCACTAGCGGATAGGTGGTGGAAAGATCCTGCAGAGGCCGCATGAAGGGTTTGCTTATTTTTCCTACTAAGGCCCTCAAAAAAGTGAATTAGAAGAACTTCTTCTGGAATAGAAAGTTTTGGGCCAGTGAGAGTAAGGTTAATAAAGCGGTCCCATGATTTGCTAAGAGATTCTTCTTCCAGTTGTCTAAAAGAAAGAATCTCACGCCGAAGTTCCACCACTTTGGAGATTGGAAAATATTTAGAAAGAAAACTACTATATAACTCATTCCAATCTCCATGAACACTCCCTACTTTGAGTTTATACCAATGTCTAGCTTTTCCCGTTAAAGAGAACGGAAAGAGCTTCCATTTAAGGGACTCATCGGACATGCCTTCTATGCGAAGGAGGTCACAGACTCGATAAAACTCTCTTAGGTGTTTGTATGGGTTTTCCTCACCTTTTCTTGAGAAAGGTTGTTTTTGAATAAATTCTATGTATTCGGGGTCTATCTCAAAACTAGATGCTATGATAGGCTTTGAAGATTTTGGTGGTTCGAGATGCGTGCCCATAGGTCTATGAAATTCATAGATAGACATGTTTGAATTCATAATAGACCACAGATCAAGGATTAGATAAGAAGAAAGAATAGCAGAGATGAGGCAAAGGATAAAAGGAAAATATTTTTTTTATTTATTTATTTTTTATAAAATGATTAAACTAGTTCGTAGTCAACTCAGCAACCGTTTCCCCGGCAACGGCGCCAAAAATGCTTGTTGACACTTGCTAACACCACTTGAATACTAGATTGTCATCCCCAGCGTGGCACTAGAGTGTACTATGGTATTTATACGCACACAGATAATCTGCAAGCGCACGGATACCGTTGAAGCTTTTACCCGGTTAAAGGTTTTATCGTATCCACAGGGAAACGGGAGAACTGATCTATGCTCTAACTTAACCAAGATAGATAGATAAGTGTAAATAGGAAAGATGGTAGAACTGAATAAGAACAATATTAAAGGTAAGATAACAATGGGTAAATATAGAGTAGAGAGTAGAGCAATCTAGTATATGGGCGATGGTAGCAGAATAGAGAGGATAACTATGGTTTCTCTACTTCAAAGGGGTATGTCTATGTCTGGGACGAACCACGTGATAAGAGTACACCACAAAGGATGCTAATCCATAGGCCGATAAACCCTACCCGTCCTGCTAACGAGAGGTGGAATACAGGGGACCAACGTAACTGTCACCTACGCGGCCTACCACACGATCCAGCTAGTCAGGGGATATCCACAAGTAATCTAGGTCTAAGCACCACGCTTACACCTATACTACAACTCTAACCTATAGGGTCCTATAGATTAGAAGTACTCAAAAGAGTTGTGAACCAGAACATACATGATTAGTAATTGCATAATGAATTAGAAGTAGATTACCAGAGTCATCCCATGAGCAAGCTTGATTAGGGCTTGATCATGGCGAAGTACAACCGGAGGAAGAACCGACAGGCCGGCCTCTCCTCTAATCCTCCTTCGCTCTCCATCTCGCTACTATCTAGATCTACTCTAGTTTAGAGAAGAGAGGAGAGCTCTCATCTCTAAACCCTAGCTTTTGCTCTGTCTATGAATAATGAATAATGATCAAGGGGTGCCTCCTCCAGGGGCCAGGGGGTCTGGTTTTATAGTCCCCTCAAGTGAACCTAGGCCGTCGGATCAAACCGACATTGATTGAACGGTTATTCTTGATCCCTTAGGTCGGTGGAGCATAATCCGCGAGATTGAGCGTGATTGGCTACAGGAGGTGGGCGGGCGCCCAGTAGGACAGGGCGGGCGCCCTGTCTCTGGCCCCGTTTTGCCTCCGCTTCGGTCTCGTGGCTTCTGGAGTCTTCTAGATGTAAGATAATTGCGCGGCACGTTAATATCTTTACGTAATCCCGACGTGTGGGCCTTTCTTCCTTATTTCCTGATAACCCCCTGCAGAAATAGACAAACACCACAACTCGTGGAATTCTGTCAGATAAAACCCTAAGTCTAGATGTTGATTTCATTTGGATCCTTTTCTTTGTTTATTTGATAGTTAAATTTGATACTTAAGGACCGTCAACACGCCCCGTAAGGCTATCAAGTCGCAAGCCCTGGTGGATTTCGTTGCGGAATGGACAGACTCTCAGCTTCCCACGGCCCAGGTTTAGTCAGAGCTGTGGTCGATGTACTTTACGGTTCCCTCATGAAGACAGGAGCTGGGGCCGGCCTACTGTTCATCTCGCCCCTGGGCGTTCATATGAGGTATGTCATCAGGATTCACTTCGCCGCGTCCAACAATGTTGTAGAATACGAGGCCCTCGTCAACGGTCTGAACATCGCCATCGAGTTAGGAGCCCGACGCCTCGACGTTCGAGGCGACTCCCAGCTCGTCATCGACCAAGTGATGAAGGCCTCAAACTGCCATGACCCGAAAATGGAGGCATATTGCAGGGAAGTCCGTCGACTCGAGGACAAGTTCCATGGCCTCGAGCTCGTCCACGTCGCCCGACGCTACAACGAGGCGGCCGACGAAGTCGCCAAAATCGCGTCGACTCGAGGCACGGTACCACCTGACGTGTTGTCAAGGGATCTTCACAAGCCATCCGTCGACTTGGGGTCGGGGGCTGGCGTCGAAACCGCTCCTGCCCAGCAAACTGACGCCGTCGATGCGCTACTGATGGCAGCTGAGGCAACAGAGGTGGAACAGCGTCCCGGTCGACCGTTCGACTGGCGCACGCCATTCCTCGACTGCCTAATCCGCTGTGAGTTACCAGAAGATCGCTCCAAGGCCCGCCGTATCGCTCGACGGGCCAAATCGTATGTAATCTACGGTGAGGACAAAGAGCTGTATCGGCGAAGCCCGACGGGGGTCTTGCAGCGTTGCATCACCATAGAAGAAGGCCGAAAACTCCTCGAGGACTTACACTCGGGGGCTTGTGGCCATCACGCTGCTCCACGGACCCTCGTAGGGAATGCCTTCTGACAAGGCTTCTACTGGCAAACGGCCATAGCTGATGCCATCGAGCTCGTGTGCTCATGCCACGGATGCCAATTCTACGCCAAGCAGACGCACCTGCCTGCCCACGCTCTCCAGATGATCCCTATCACGTGGCCGTTCGCGGTATGGGGGCTCGACTTAGTAGGGCCTCTACAAAAGGCGAAAGGGGGGTACACCCACTTGCTGGTGGCCATCAACAAGTTCTCCAAATGGATCGAGGCTCGACCCATCACCAATATCCGTTCCGAGCAAGCCGTCCTTTTCTTCACCGATATCATCCACCGGTTTGGGATTCCCAACGTCATCATCACTGACAACGGCACTCAGTTCACCTGCAAGAAGTTCTTGGACTTCTGCGATCAGCATCACATCCGTGTGAACTGGTCTGCGGTAGCCCACCCTCGAACTAACGGCCAGGTCGAGTGTGCCAACGACATGATTTTGCAGGGGCTCAAACCAAGGATCTAGAATCGTTTGAAGAAATTCGGCAAGAAATGGGTCGAGGAGCTTTTCTCGGTCCTATGGAGCCTAAGGACGACGCCGAGCAGGGCCACAAAATACACCCCATTCTTCATGGACTATGGCTCTGAGGTTGTGCTCCCAACGGACCTCGAGTATGGATCCCCTCGACTCGAGGCATACAATGAGCAAACAAATAAAGAGACTCAAGAGAACGCGGTCGACCAAATCGAGGAAGCTCGAGACATGGCCCTCCTCAACTCTGCCAGATACTAGCAGAAACTTCGACGCTACCATGACAAGCACGTGTGCAAGAGGGACTTGAACGTGGGCGACCTCGTCCTACGACGGCGGCAAAGCAATCAAGGACGCCACAAGCTGACTCCACCTTGGGAGGGTCCATACGTGGTGGCCGAGGTCTTGAAGCCAGGGACATATAAGCTCGCGGACGAAAAGGGGGCGATCTTCACCAACGCATGGAACGTCGAACAGCTACGTCGATTCTACCCCTAGAACTTCAAAGCTTTATATGCCCATGTACTTTCTGTACCAAGGCCTTGTAAATAAATGCATGAATAAATAAGGTCTTCCCCTCGAGCAATTTACTTTCTCACAATTCCAAATCTCGACGTTAGAAGGGAGTACCAACTATGACCCATCATGGTCGATACCCCCTCGGGGGCTAGTAAGGGGGTGCCCCCCCCAAGCGTCGAAAAAACCAAATAACTCTTTCGTTCCTATCAAGTAATCTCGTATGGTCGAATAGTAGAGGCACCTCGAGCCCCGTGAGGGTCGAGAGATGACGAGCCTGAGAACTCCTACGCCCCCGGGCTACGGAAACTCTACTTGCTCCCTCACCCCTAAGGCAATCGAGATCGCCTTAAACAAAAGACCAAACGAAGAATACAAACATAACGCAAAGGGAAACAGAGGAGCCTCGAGCGGAGAGACAGATAAACATTTGACAAACCACTTAAAGACATTTCATTACTTAAAGACAAGTTAACAGAGTACTATACAAGGGGCCCCAGGCACCCAAAGCAGGCTCGCAGGCCTTAGTTCACATCACGGTCCTCACCACCCTCGCCTGCGCCTAAGCTAGTCTCAGGGGGAAGTACCACGGGCTCAAACAGCTTGGCCAGCCTCTCCCCAGGGACCTCCGCGTCGTTGATCAAGCCATGGAGCCTCTCCTCGTTTTCCACGTCAGTCTTGGAGATGTCGGTAACAAAGCCATGAGACACCACCTCCATATCGTAGGAAAAGCCCGATCAGACAACTGCCATTGCCCGCTTTACCCCGATATGGAGAGCGTCCCGCACCCGATCCCTCAGCGTCGCGCCTAAGTAGCACAGCTGATCGACCAGCGCGTCGCCTCAAGCTTCCTCCTTCGACTCGTCCATGGGCTCGACCTCCCAAGAGATCGAGAGATCGCTTATCACCATCCACAGTCGACGGTTCAAAGCAACCTCCCCCTCGAGCTGGGCCTTGGCGTTGCGAGCCTCGACTTGGGCGGCCAAGAGCACATCCTTAAGCCCTGTGAATGCCAACGCAAAAAACTTTAGATAAAACCGAGCGCACCTCGAAAAGAAAACTCGATAGTAGAAACATACAGCGGATGCTCTCCCCCAGAGCCGTGTTCTCGCCAACCAAGTTGGTGTTGGCCCTCTCGACCTCCCTGTTGGAGCGCGCCAGCTCGGTGTTAGCAACTCAAAGATCTTCGATTACCTTGCCGACTTGCGTGATGGCCCCGTCTTTTTCCAGCAATGCCCTCTTCAGACGATCGACGTCGTTAGAAAGGCTACGAGATCGGGCCCGCTCTGCCTCGAGATCTTCGAGGGCCTTCCTCTTGGCCTCCTTAGCGGCGCTCCTGGCGATCTCGCCGTTCACGCACTCCACCTTCATCCTTTGGAAGGTTTCTCGGGCGGAGGCGAGCTCAGTCTGGAGGAGGCCCTTCTCCTTGTCCAAGTCAGCAACGGTGTTCTTATAGGATAGGGCCTCCTCCCGGGCTTTAGACGCGGCCTCCTCGACCGCCAGAGTCCGATCTTTCAGCAGCACGGCCTCCTCCACAGCCTTCCTTGAGGCCTCTCGAGCCTCAGCCAGAGCAGCCTCCCTCTCCTTCTTCTCCTCCTCGAGCGCCAAGAGCTCCTTATAAGCCTTGAGGAGTTTCTCCTGCGACTCCAGAAGTTGGTCTTTGAGGAGGGGGAGCTGCTCCCAGCCGCCTCTTGTGGCGTGGATGAAGCTCGACTTGATACGGGAGGTCTCTTTCAGATCCTGCGAGCTGGTAGTCAAGCAGTTAGCACACAAAACCAAATGTTCTATAAGGATTAGGGGCTAAAAGACTCTTACAAAGTAAGCTGGCACGAGCCCGTTGTTAACCACATCAGACAGGAGCCCCACCATGTGCTTCATCCACTGGCGGAGCTCCTCGACGTGCTCCCATTTCTCCACCTCCTTCCGGTCGTCCAAAAAGATGTTGGGTTCGGACGGGTCGGTGGAAGCCCAGATGCGGATCCGGTTGGGACACCAGTTCTCCATCTCCTGGTCGGCACGCGCCTTGACGCCACGGATGAGCTCCTCGACGGTTTTGAGAGACACCCCGTGGCGTAGGAACAGGTCGACGAGAGAGGGGAACCGCCCGTCGTCGTCCACCATTTTCCACGTCCCGGTCTTGCTCCCACCACCGCCTTCTGACGTCCCGATCTCGTCTTCCACGGAGGGGACGCGCTCCTCCCATGATCGACGCCCCCGGAGGAACCCCGGTGCGATCCCGAACATACCGTAGATCGTCCTCCTGATCTCGGAATCAGGGTCGGTGGGAGTGCGCATCATGCAGGCGAGCGCCACTACGCCGTCCGCCCACCCTGATTCTGCATGGATCGCTGCCGGCGCCCCCAGACGGAGCCACGCCGGGGTCGGAGGTCCAAAAGCTAGCAGGCCCTCCTCCTGGTTTCTAGGCTCCTGTGGCACTTCCAGCTCTGGTTGGGGCGGATGAAGCGGCTCCGCCAGCTGCTGGCCCCCTACTGCTGCTGCTCTTGGAGCTCCTGCGGCTCCGGTCGATGATCCTGCTCCTGCAGTTGCCGCCGCGCCTCTTGCTCCCGCTCCTCCTCCTCCTTCTTCCTCTGCTCCTCGATGGAGCGAAGACCGGTAGGCTAGGGCGTCCGTCCCGTGACAAGAGAGGTCGGGGCCTCCTCGTCCATAGGACGGGCATTCCTCGAGGTCCTGTCACCACCAGACCCATCACTTATGGTAATAGGATCCCCCTCGACCCCCGATCGGTGAGGCTCGGGGGCTCCCTCCTGCCCTTGGGGCCGAGGCGCCTCGGCTTGTTTTGGCGACGACGGGGCAGGCTCACCCGCCAGGGGACGGGGTGGGGTGCTCTCGGTGCCGGTTGGTGGTTGAGGGTCGGAGGAGCCTATAGAACGCAAAACAAAGGTCAGCCACTATGGTGGCCGACGTAAGAACAACACAAATCCCATGGATAAGCTGCTAACCAGAGTCCTTGGAGGCCGCTCCCACCTTAAGCCTTTTCGCCATTGAATGCTGGACCTGCTCAAGCATTCCGCTTCAATCTGAGGAAAGAGGAACGAGCATAAAGAAGACCATTACACAAGAAAACGCAAAGAATCAGGAGAATAAGAATCACAGCGTTGAAGAATTTACCCCACAGGGAGAACGGCTCGCCTGCCGGTACCTCGACCGGTGGGCCTCAAGCCACCCCGCGTCAAGGCCCCAGGCCCCTCGAGGGCAGGCGCTGATCTTGGCCCAGCGTCTCCCGCCGGGCGAGCACCGGGACTGGCGCTCCTGCGGCTGGTCTCTCCCTTCTTGGAGGCCGCGGCGCGACCACGGGTCAACGGCCCCGTCGCCTGGGGCTTAGCCCGGACACCCGCCTTTGGTGCAGGGGGAGGTTGGGGGCGCGGGGTGGCCCGACTTGTCGCAGGCGCAGGAGGGTTGTCAGCGCGGGGGCGGAGAGATCCGCCTGTCCCCTTCCTTGGCACTCCCATCTGCGGGGCGTCGATGTTGCCTCAAGGCGAACCCTCGAGAATCCGGTCGAGGCGAGACGCCATCCCCTCGGAATCGTCGCTGTCGTCATCGCCGTCCCCACCATCATCTTCACTGGTGGATTCTTCTTTAGGCTCCCCCTCTGCCTGGATTTAGCTCGACGCGCCTCTAGCGCATGGCGATCAAGGTTATTCTTCCTTTTCCCTTTCTTCTCAGAGTCCTTGGCGGACTTTTGTTTCTCAGCGGACCGGCGCCGTTTGTCACGGTCGACCTCGTCCTCCTTTACTGGAGGCCTCGAGGACCGAACATCGATTTGTCCCTACCAGAACAAAGGCAATTTTAAAGAGGGTTCGAAAGAAATCAAGAATCAGAGCCATGTACAAGAAAGGAACGTACCAGGTCAATCGAGCCGGCATCGGACCTCATGGAGAAGTCGTTGACGTGCTCCGGCTTGAACTCGCCGGCAACGGCCGCCCTAACCCGGGCCGCGGCTTCGTCATCCGCCAGAGCCTCGTTGGACATCCGGCACGCCTCGAGGTCCCGGGACGAAACGCCGGGCCCCATCTCATCCATCCTCAGCGGCCGAGACATCAGCGGGAGAACTCTCTGATGATGAACGGCCGAGAGGACGAGAGCGGCAGACAGGCCCTCCAAGCGTAACTTCTTCAGGGCGTCGAGGAGGGGGTCGAGCCGCGACTGGTGGACTTGGACGACGCCGTATGTCCAGTTCTCCGGACGCTCTGTGATTAGGCGGCCGGTGTAGGCAGGAAGAAGGCCGTCGTCGTTCCGCAGATAGAACCACTGAGAGTCCCATCCGGCGTGGTTCGTCGACAATCCCACCGGGATGTACTCGCGCGGCCTCTCCGTCTTCCCCATCTTCAGCATGAGGTTGAGGCATCCCGCCCGCACAGGCTTCCTCACGCCAGTGGTCCCGATGGGGGCGTTGAAGAGCTCACCCCTATAGAGGTGGAGCCACAGCTCCTAGTGGGGCATCGTCCCCAAATAGCCCGCACACACCGCGGCAAAGACCGCCGCGACGGTGATGGCGTTTGGGGAGAAGTGCTGAAGCTCCACCCCATAATCGTGGTAGAGCGCCCGCATGAAGCGGCTCGGAGGAGTGCCCAGGCCGTGGTGGTGGAACTTGGCAAACGAGACCACGTAGCCCTTGGGCGGCCTGGGCTCCCGGTGGTCCGCCGCCGATGCGATCCACTCCGGCGATGACAGCGATGTGCGGTGGCGCAGGAGTCCCTCCCTCTCGAGCTCCAGCAACCGGCACTCCGTCATCGACGACGGGCGCCAGTCGTCGGCGGCGATGAGTCTCACAGGCATCTTGCGTGAACCGAAGGCGGATTCGCTGCTACTCGAGGGTGCGCGCGCATGAGATGACGAGGGAGCTAAGGCGAGGGAGCGAAGGCAAGAATGGAGGCAGAAGGCGGAAGGGAGAACGCTGTCAAGGCCGCGGGACATTTATAGGCAACAACCCACCAACGGACAGATCCGATAAATGAGGTAACCCCGCCCATAAATGCGCCGCCTAACAGTCTTTTTCCTCCTCACAGACGGGACGCTCCGAATTCTGCGCCGGTATCGTGTCGCAATGGCTCCCACCTGAAAAGGCGCGCCCAACGGGCAAAAAGGCGAACCGCCGCGGCCTTTTCCTTCCCTTGTAAGCCAAGGAACGCACCCATGAAAGCCTCGAGAGGTCGCAGGCTGACCCGTCGAAAGGGTTCGACAGTCGATCTCGAGCGCCAGAGTCCGGGATCCTCAGCGAGTGGTCGAAAATCGAGGCCCACCTCGGAGACTCGCTGGAGATGTCCAAGGTAGGGTCGAGACAGTCGAGAGGAATCCCCCGACGGGAGGCATCGAGCACTGGACTCTATCGAACTAGACCAGCATCCCCGACCACGTCGACCCCGCTTTATGAGAACGCCTTCGGGCTACAGCTGACCCCCTCAAAAGGGCACAGGTTCTCACTTGGACTACCCGTTAGGAGCTCAATCTAGGGTGGATGATGCTTGCTCTATCGAGAGTACACCGAAACCCCCGCGCAAAGCGAGCCAATCAGATCCTTCCACCACTGGTGTCGACAGCGTTTCTGCAAATTAGGCAATGTAACCCTCAAAGGAGTCGAAAACTCCTCCGAGGGATCGGGGGCTACCCCCGCGGGGTCGCTAGCGCGCCCCCACGGAAATTCGACCGCAAAATAAAGCCTCCACTCGAGCGCCAGCGCTCAAATGGAGACTCGGGGGCTACTGTCGAGGATATCAGTAAGGGGTATCCCAACTGATGTACATAACGAGACTGCCCGTACGCAGGTCGAGGCCCCCAACTCGACGCTCTAATCAGTCACACGCACTGTCAACAACGACCGCAGCCTCGAAGACGGAAAAAGCGTCGAGCGATTCGATCAGGGCTCGAACGCCAGCTACCATCGAATACGGAAACAGGCTCGAGCGAACCAGGAGGCATCGAGCGTAAGGACGCCGCCCGCCGCCTGACGCGCGCACAGGAACCGGGGCATTTAATGCGACTGTCGCGTTCTCACCTAACACGCCAGTCAGGGGAAGCGTGATAGGAAACAAGAACCCGTCCCGTCATTCTTTTTGCAGCCTTCCCCACCAAACAACCCAGAGCGTGTCAGAGCGCGGGGAGCAGGGATGGAACGTCTAATCAGGACCCCCTCGAGACATCCAAGGTCAGCGCTCTGGATACCAGGGCGTTACAAGGCGTCTGACTCTCGACCAGACATGTTTCCTTCTTGGGGAAGGGTTGGGCGTCCACTGACAACTCTGCGACCACTCTGACATATCTGCCTCTATACCGTACGAGCGTGCAACCGGTGAACCAGTCCAAGACGGCGCACAGAGCAGGATACTGGGGCACGCGTAATCATCATCAAGCTACCAGGACGGGACGGCTTGAGACCACGCCGGTACGGAGGCCTCGAGTAGGTCAGCGCGCCATGCCTCTACTCTGACACCTATACTTGTACCCTGGGCTTCTCCTTGGAACTATAAAAGGGGAGGCCCGGGAGCGATATAAGGGGGCAACACATCACACAACACTACACCCATACGCAGTAGAGCTTCTACACTCCCCGTCATTTCATACCACGCTTGTATTCACCCCTGTACAAGCACTTAGTTGCGAAATAATACAAATTCTCTCCCCCCGCTGGACGTAAGGCCTTCTCTTGCCCGAACCAGGATAAATCTCTGTGTCTTTTTGCATCACCATCTGGAAAAGGGAGCATGCATACAAATTCACTCGTTGGTGTGACCCCCCGTGGGGAAAAACACCGACATGGATAGTGTAACACGGTGATCTATAGCTCACTTGATCAGTGAGTGTGGTTTATGTGGGGAATAACTCGCCAGCTGGTTAGAAATCGATTCGAATCGCCATCGGTCCTGGATAGTGAGCACTTGACATGAGCTTCGTCCTCGTAGTAAGGACTATGGAACACTTGGTTTATATGATGAATAATTGCATGGATGCTATGATGAGGTACCATCATATTATTACACTTGTTTGCCATAGTGCAGGTGCAAACCTAGATAATAGGTAATGATACTTTCAACTTGAGCTAATTAAAAGAAGAAGGATTCCTTTAGGATATGTTAACAGAATAGTGCTTTTATGCAAAAAGTCATCAGCTACTCCCACTATATAGCCTTCATGATCCTTGAAGAGTCTTTATTTTTGGTTTATGACGGGTAAGTCTAGCTGAGTACATTCTCATACTCAGGGTTCTACTCCCATGTTGTTTTGCAGATGGTCAAATGTACTATGGTTATTGCATCCTCTCCTTGTACCCAGCAATGGGCGATGACTAGACCAAGGGCGATGGTCACTCTACCTCCTCTTTTTCTTTTGTGGGAATGACTGAACTATGGCACTGTATCAAACTGAGTATGTGTGTGTTATTTTTGAACTATGAAGCTTCCGCTACTTGAGAACTTGGTTTGTAATAATTTTAAGAACTCCGATGTATTTTACGAATGTTGTAATCTAGATGTAATTGTGAATGGTGACTGCTAAACTTATTACGATCTTGGCTGTATGTACGATATGTGGTTTGAAAGATTTCATGGACTACCGGGATTATATGGGTTTAAGCTCGATGGTTCGACTGTGCAAATGGTCACTATTAAGCTTAATCTCTTATAATTTGGGCGGTTATGTTACATCGCTGACATCGAGAAACATTCTTTGTAGCCTAAAGGGATAGTAGCAATAGATTTGGTTAGTCAGATGCACCCTTTCTCCCAGTTGTAAAAATATAAATACGATACTCTGGATAACCTCCCGGGTGAAATGCTCAAAGATATACGTGCAATTGCGGATCATTTCCTGATTGCGTTACCAAATATCAACAGTAGTACAGTACATGGTTAGCCAGGGCAAGGTTTGGACCGAAATTGGTAAGGCTTGTGAACCTAGCCCAAGCTGCTCCTAAAGTTTCCTTCTCTCTTTGTTTGAATGTAAGAATTTCGATTCTAAGGTCAGCGATTCGAAAAAGTGGGAAGAAAGCGAGACAAAAGTTGTCCCAAAGTTCATCCCAATTTCCATTAATGCCTCCTACAGAATGAGCATACCACTTTTTTGCTCTTCCCAAAAGGGAGAACGAAAATAATTTCCATTTAACGGTTTCTTGTGTCATGCCGGAAATATTTCGGCAAGAGCACAACTGCTCGAATTCTCTAAGGTGGGTGTATGGATCTTCATCTACTTTCCCATAGAAGCGCTACTCCTGAATCATGGCTATTAGATCAGGGCCGAGGTCGTAGCCATCTGTAAGAATTGGATGTGGTGATTCTGGTGGCTCTAATAACACGCCCTTTGGAGCAAAGAATTTATAGATAGGAGTGAAATCCATATGGTATGGTGAAAATGGTAAGGTGAGTGTGGTAAAAAAGGAAAATAAAAAGGATACACGGACGACTTGGTTTGAAACTAGCACAGCTACCATTCCCCGACAACGGCGCCAGAAAGCTTGTTGGGTATTTTTAACGCAAACAGAAAAATACGCAAGCGCACGGATACCGATGTAGCTTTCACCTGGGATTATTCCAGAGTATCGATTTTCCACAGGGACCGTGAGTGTACTAATTAAGATTCAAGATCGCCCAAGGATAACTATATAATTATTTTTGGTGGGAAGAGAGGAAGTTTCCTGAGAGTTCTCTAGTTGATATAAGAATGAAGAATTACTTCAAAGATTATTTATTTCGGGACATCAGAACACTAACCATAGAAAGAGATGAGAAGGGGGCTAGGAAGCTCTGACTACGGTCCGACAAACACCGATCCGAATGAGGTGGCATACGTCGACCGTTAGGGCTGTCACTACCCTAGGGCTACCACAACAATCCGTAGGATTGGGTGCAATTCCAAGTAATTGCAAGACTAAACACCACGTCTAATCTATTAATTACTACTCTAATGTTGCAAAGATTAGCGCACTTGATGCAAGCGGGAATCTAATAAATAACTTGAATGTAAATAAAAGTAATTAAAGAACTCAGGAGTTGTGAATTGAAGAACCTAGAGAATGATGAAGAACGAACCAGTTGCTGCAAAAGTACAATGTTGAGAAAGATCCGACAGATCCGGCTCCTCCTCCTCCGCTCTCCTCTTCTCTCTCCCTATTTTCTAGATTACAACTAGAACTAACTAGAACTAGAACTAGAGGAACTAGAACTAGAACTAGAAGAACTAGAACTAGAACTAGATGAACTAGAGGTAGAACTAGATGAACTAGAGGGATCCTCTCTACTTGGATGAAGAATTGAAACCCTAGCTTTGATTCTGTAGAAGAGGTATGCTCTCTAGGGGCTAGGGGGCCTTGCTTTTATAGTCTTTTCAGATGAATCTGGGCCGTCGGATCAAACCAACATTAATCGCATGGTTTTCCTTGATCCTTTAGGTCGGTGGAGCGTAATCGCGAAAGAGAGTCCTGATTGGGCACTGTAGCAGGGCGGGCACCCAAGTGAGTAGGGCGGGCGCCCTGCCTCCAAGCCCGATTGCCTTCCCGTTCGTTCCCATGGCTTCTGGAGTCTTCTAGATGGTAGAAAATTGCACGGCATGTTAATATCTCTATGTAATCCCGACATGTCGGCCTCTCTTCCATATTTCCTGATAACCCCCTGCAGAAATAGACAAACACCAAAACTCATGGAATTCTGTCAGATGAAACCCTAAGTCTAGGCGTTGGTTGCATATAAGTCCTTTTCCATGATTAGATGATGGTTAAATGTGAGCATTAAGGACCATCGACAACCACCCAGACTCAATCAATGGGGCGCTCCTTTTGAGGCGACTCGTATTGGGAGCCGAAACGACTGCGCCGTTGCGCCTAAGCTAGACAGGACATTTTGCCTGTGAAATTAATGCACGCGTGTGCGCGGGGTGGCGTGGGAATCGGAGAGAACAGATGCTTTGGTTACCTCGCTTGGTTAATGAGGCTGCCGACGGTTCCTCTTTCCTTCCAATATCCGTTGCGTGGAGGACGGGTTGTGGTGCGCCTTTTCTATAAAAGTTGCCGCAAGGGACTTCAGTTTTCTCTCTAATTGCCTTTGCCTCCAAACGCTCTTGCCTTCAAGCCTCCTGCTGCCAACACTCTACCATCACCACGCCTCTCTGCAAGCACTAACTTCACCTCTAGCCATGGCCGGGGACGGTATGTGGCACCCATGCAACATCACCAAGGCGGCGCTGGATGCCCATGTGAAGGGAGGACTTCTCCGTCCTGTCACGGACAAGAGGATGCCGGAGTGGATCGTGCCCCTGGTAAATGACAGGGAGCCAAACCCGCCTCCGGGCTATCTGGTTTGCTTTTTGTCTTTCCTAGACCGGGGGTTCGGGATCCTAGCCTGCCGATTCATGCGGGCCCTCGTTCACTACTATGATGTGGAGTTGCATAACTTCAACCTGAACTCAATCATGCAGGCGGCTGTCTTCGCCACGGTGTGTGAGGGGTACCGGGGGAGTCCAACCCATTTGTACTTCTGGCTCCACCTATTCAAGGCGGAGATGTCCTCCCACAACGAGGGCGGGGAGAAGAGGCCCTTGAGGGCCGGCGCCTGCACGCTCCAACTCTTGCAATCACGCTCTGGTTCCTACATCTAGAGCATCATACCGTCGTCGAACCGGGGGTGGCAAAACGGATGGTTCTACCTCCAGAACAACCACGGCCTTCTCCCAGAGTACATGGGGAAGATGGTGCTTGAGTGCCCCGCAAAATGGGGGTGGGTGCTCCTGCAGCAGAGAAAAAGAGGCTGGACCCCCTACTGGAAGCCCTCGCGAAGCTTCGGCACGCGGGTGTCACTGTGGCCACGGTTGCGGTCGCCTTCCACAAGCGAAGCCTCCTCCCGTTGGCGCAGTGAGTGCTGACCATGTGGGAGATGACCCAAACGCACCCTCCACCGGGACGTGGATGCTGGAGGAGCCGGTGCCCGCCTCGGAGATCAACACCCAAGTCTCGAGGATGATATCCTCGAATTTGAAGAATTATCGGGTGATCCCGGTGCGTCCCGATAGGGACTACATCTCTTTTGTAAGGCATTTCCGTCTTCATTCCTGCTTGGTCATCCCTTTCTTCATTCTGGCCTTCATTTAGGTTGCCATCTGCTTGCAGGGGATGAGCGTTGTCAGGTACGCCCTGCCCCCGGTCCTAGAAGACAAAGAGATCCAGGCCCAGAACCGGGCCAAGACCGAGGAGCAACAGCGCCTAAAGAAGGAGGAGAAGAAGAAGAAGGCGAAAAAGGCAAAGAAGGCGGAGGCCTCAGCCAAGCGCTGCCGCGAGGCCGAAAAGGCGGGGCTCCCCAAGCCTGAATCCTCCGAGACATTGGTCTCAGAGGTAGAGGGCGGGGAAGACTCACGTTGGCTGAATGAACTCCTTGATGAGGAGGAGGATGAAGAGGTCCCCAGGGGGTCGCAGATTCCAGGGGGCGCAGAGGTACGCCAATCGATAGTTCATGAATATAAAGAATAAAACTGCAAGCGAATAGAACTATCATTGTAGCATTTCAACCTGTGAGTATTCAACGGTTATCGTATTTAATCCCGTAGGAGGGCGTAACAAATGTATCTAGCTTGGTTTGTAGCATGATCACTTATTGAGATGCATAGGTAGACATAGTCTAATCAGGGGTCATGGCAGGCTCTTAAAATATGGATAGTGGACACACTCATCGGGGGAACCTCATGGAATAAAGAGAAAATAAGGAAATGAAAGAAATAAAGAACAACTACTTGAGCCAGCATTGATCTTATATAACTATGCAAAGATTTGTTAGTAGAACATCTAATCAATAAAACTAGAGTTAGAACTAAGTCTGAGGCTCTGGGGAGATCCCCGTAGCTGGACATCCAGCAGATAGGGACTTTGCAGAACTCCTACCAGAATACCTGATCGTGGGGGAATACCAGGGATGACAGGGCTGTCACTACCCTACCACTTACACCTCTACCCAAAAGATACCCGTGCATCCGCTAATCTCCGCATACCCGAGCACCTTGCCTGTGTAATTGGAAATGACTCCTAGCCTCCCCGGACCCCAACCCTTTGGATTGACAGGCTTGGCTAAGAGTAGCCATCACAGCCCAATGATCCGTTACCCCAATCTTAATCCTTTGTCTATTAATACTAATTCGATGAACGATGAAGAACAGGGATGAACACATCAAGAACATAGCACAAGAACCAAGAACTAGTTCATATACAATGAATAAGATATGAACACAACTATACTCTAATTCAATTGCATAATCATATAAATAAGATAAGAACTTGCTCATGGAGGAGAACTGAATTGTATTCATACCAAGAAGCTCTAAGATCCTCCAAGGAGACAAGCTCTCCTTGCTAGCTTTGCCTATCTCAACTACTGAATCTAAACTAAAGAACAAGTGTAGAAATGTGAGGTGTATTGCTCGAAATGATGGTGTGGGTGTTGAATGGTGTGGAGCCATCTATTTATAGCCCAACAAGGACGGTTCATGGCGATCTAAATTTGGTAGGAGGTGAAACCGTCCTATGCATGCCGCCATGCAACCACCTAAAAAAGGTGGGACCGAGTTGTCGCCACGGTTGGTGCGCCCGCACCAGGGTGCGGCCGCACCACTGGTGGGCCCCCCTGGCCACCGCCTTTGGGCCCTGATCCTTCCCGTGGTTACGGATGGATCCAGTTCGGTGTTTTGGTGGGCTTTTCCATTTATCTTTGATTTGTGCCTTTTCTGAATACGCTTTCCGTGGGGTTATAAACCACTATACCCTTACGGTTAGACTTGGGCCAGGAGGCTTGGCCCATCACGAGACAGTTTGAGGCTTGATCCAACTGCTCGGAGTTTTGTGCAAGGAAACAAGACGTAGAGATCAAGCACGATTCTAGTCGGTCAGAATAGGAATTGATATCATGCTATCTATGGCAATTGTAACCGACTAGGATTAGTTTCCAGATCTGTAACCCTGCCCTAGGACATCTCATCTCAACTCAACACAATCCACAGCAATACAATCACACACATGACGTAGGTATTACGTCCACACGGCGGCCGAACCTAGATAGAAACCTTGTCCGTGTCTTGAATCACCATCGAGTTCGTAGCTTGCGCACCGTCTACCGATAAACTACTATCGTGGGTATACCCCAAGGTAGACTGCCGACTAGCTTTCATTGACAGTGGCGCGCCAGGTAGGGGGTGTGCGTATAGCTCTCCGCACGAACGAGATGGTCATCATTCTAGCTTCTACGGTCATGGTTGAGGGTCTCACGTTCACCGTCGGCCAGATCACTTGGACAACTCTCGGCGGTGGCCCTACGACCATGACTTCGGAAGAAACCCAGATCCAATCTAGGACAACAGACGCGTCGACTTCGATCACGTCAACTCTGAGAACTCGACCTCCACTCCCTCGCTATAGGGCAAAGCAGGTTGACAACTCAGATCTTCTTCAAGCCCTCGATCGCGTCGACCACCAGCTCCTCGAAGCCTCCAACCTGGTCAATTCAATTTCACGAAGGTCCGATCAGGCGGCGACAATAAATTTTTGCAATTCCCGTCGATCAACTCGTGTCTCCACACACGAACACCTAGAGACGTCCCTGACCATAACGTCGACCACCGAGGGACGGACCGTCAAGCTCAAGACAAGCCCTCTAGACCAGCATTGCCTTTACAGTCTGAGCAACGCGGCCGATCAGTTTTCGCGGCATACCCAATCTCTATTCAGGAAGGCAGGCTTCTCGTCGAGCCAAAACAGGCAAACAGCTCATCACTTCGTCAATATGGTCTCCATCTGCACCCTGCCAGAAGACAAGTCCAGCAGTACAAGCTCCAGTATAGGATCTGTCCCCACCGAGGTTTTACACCCCGAGGACGAAGACTACGATTTAGATCTGCCACCATACCCGCCGGGTGTAACATCCCTGATGTTACGGTTACTAAAAACGGATCATGTCATCATAAGCATTGTAAAGCATAATTGTTAAAGCACATTAGTATGCATCAACTTAAAATAAGTTTACTTTGATTGCTTGAGCTTAGGGAAGTAGAGTGTGCTTTTGTGGTGTGTTGTTGCTTAGGTGGTTGCTAAAACCCTAGGGTGGAAGTTTTCCGAAGAACTAGGGGGGGGAAAACCCTGATTTCTGGAACCTAGATTTGTCCCCTTTTTCATAAGTCAAAAACTAAGAAAAATTTGAGGTTGAGTTCAAAAGCAAAGTTGTAGCTCTTGGCAAGATGTACAACTTTGGTGTTTTGAGTTTTTGAAGTTTCAATACAAAATTCAAAGTAATTTTGAAAATACAGATTTCCAGAAAGTGTCCCCTTTTCCAACTTAAATTCCCAATTCAAAATCCATTTGGAATTTTGAAAAGTGGTCAACATGAAAGTTGTAGAGCACAAAAAGTTGAGCAACTTTCATGTTGGGAGTTTTTCAAGTTGTTATACAAAATCAAAAGTAATTTTGGAAATTCTGTTTTGCCCCAATTCAAAAATTTGGAATTTCTTTGAGTTGAGTTTGATTTTCAAACTGTTTTGGCCAAATTCACCCTGTTACACTCAAAATCAGCTCTGGTCACCTAAATATGATTTGTAGCTTACAAAGTTTGGCACAACTTTTGTTTTGGTGGAAATTTGACTTTAGTTCAAATTTTGGTCGGATTTCACAAAGAGACAAACTGAGTGGATGAGGTTGGCTACAGTGATCGGCAGGGGGGGTGCTCTGCCGCCGGGGCAGAGCCGCCTCCGCGCGCGCCGCCACGCAGCTGGCCACGCAGCTGCTTGCTGCTGAGCTTCGCGCGGACGACCTCATCCACATCACCTGTTCCGCCGCGTGGATAAAGCCTCGGTCGGCCGGGACATTCTTTTCTTTTCCTTGAACCTCATCGCCGACGAGCTCCCTGCGCCTCTCCAATTCGCCTCACTCGTTGCCGTTCCAAGCCACCTGAGCACCCCAGCGACTCCGCCTTGAACCCCGCCACCGATTGCGCCCCCAAACACACGCTCTATCCTACCGTAGTTCCAACCCGAGCTGTTTCCCTTCTCAACTCCGGCCGAGCGCCGCCGCGAGCACGTCACCGTGGCCAGCGTCAACCAGAGCCCCTCCGCCGCCGCTTCTTGCTCGGTTGAAGTCGTGGTGAGCCCCTGATGCTTTTGCGCTGCTCAAGTCGCGCTCTACTCGCTCGTAGTGGCCGGCGTCGGCTCGGCCGAGACGGCCGTCCGCCGTGTCCGTGGTCGCGGGGGCTAGGGAAGGAGAAAGGGGGTGCAAAGGGTGTCCAGAGATGCGCCTTGGGGTGGAGAACACGACCAAAGAATCGCAAGAGGCAGAGGGGGCGCAGATGGCTCGGTCGCGCCGTCGATTCGGCCGGCCGGAGCTTGAGGACGAAGCTGACAGCGGGGGCCCGCTGTCAGCGACGCCCTGAGAGGAGGCGAGGGCGCGGGCGCGGGAAGCGCTCGGGCCAGAGTGGACCGTGTCCACGCGGGCCGTCTGCGCGGCGCGTGAGCAGGCCGAGCGCGCGTGGGCCGGCTTGCGGGCCAAGTTCCAGGCCACCCGCTGCGCGAAAACCTTTTTCTTTTTCCTTTTTATGCAAATTTTGCTGGATGTTTGAAATTATGTGATAAATTGTGTGCTAATCCAAAAATAGTGAAACTTTTTGTATAGGTTCCAGACAATATAATGAGCATAGGAAAAATGTTAGAGTCTATTTCCTTGATAGTTTGCCTGTCCATAAAAATTGGCTTTTTAATTAATAAATAAAACTTCTAGGAATTTTAATAATTTATTTGTATGTCCAAAAATCACCAAAAATTGTGGGGAGCCTCTGAATATTATTCCCTGGCTCCACACAAAATTTGGTGGCATTTGGATAATGTTTGATTAAAATATTAATAAACCCTTATTTAATACTTAAGTAATAATTCCAAAATAATTAAATAGTGATTAGTTAAATCCTCATAGTTAAGGTTGAGTGATTTTGGATTGTGTGATGACCTGAGGTCATTAACCCTAATGACCTTTGGCATTTAATTATTGTTTAGCCTTAGTGCTTAATTACTGTCATTAGTAGTTAATTAAGAATTAATTAAAGTAAATAGGGTTAATAATTAATTAATTTAAGATAAGTATGAATTAAATAAAGTCTTAGTTTACAGATGCACCCTCTTGGGTAAAAACATTAAGTTATTAAGTAACTTTACTTATTGATTATTCTGTATTGCATTAAGAAGGCAAATTGTACTTGATTCGTTCCATCTTGCATAATTGCCATACGCATATCATAAGCATTCATCATCTTGCGTATAGCGTCCGTGACCGAAGGAGCGACCGTTGAACCGAACCTCGAGGTCGGTGCTCCGTTCGAGGAAGTCGGATCCGAGACTTGGGAAGTCTCCGAGGGTCCCTCTCTGCCCTGCAACCAAGGCAAGCCCCGGATGCATTAACCCCTCCTTGGATGTTTTAAATCTTTTATCACTTATGAATTGAAAATGCTGCATTAGGTAGTTGAGAATTGGGTTAACCTACTTGCTGCATTTACTACCTTGATATCTGTTATCCTGTCCTTGACACCTGTTTTATTTTAAAACTGCGTAGCGATGCTTAGCCCTGCTACTAGATAGGTTTTCAAACAAGAAAGTTTGAAGGGTTGTTGTGGGATACACTTATGATCAATGATGTTTCAATTTGAGACCGGTCGGTGGACTTGCTCTAAGAATGGAGTCTTAAAGTAGTGTCTCCAACTGTGTTGATTAAGGACCGTTCCGTTGATGGCCTGCTGGGTTGAGAATTTATAGTACTAGCCACTTACCTACGGTAAGCCCAGTCTTGTAATCCCTCGACGCGAACAGCTACTCGCGCACTGGGAGTGGAAAGATGGCGAGAGTAGTGTGTACCCACCTTACGGATCTGAGATGACCGGAAAACATCTAGATCGGCTGTAGGATGGTGGAGTACTGTGCTCTCGAGTGCCGCGAACCTGGTCAAATTTGGGGAGAGCTTGATTTGGGTCGACATATGCAAGATTTGGTTCTACATATGTCGGGTGGTTAGGAACTCCAGCTGGATTGCTAAGCGATTCGAATCGTCGTTGCTCCCCGATTGGGAGACTCAATTCCTTCGACCCTCATCGTAGCTAAATATGCAACTAAGTGATAAAATGAGAAAAGGGAAAATGTCTCATGAGGTTCGGATCCCAATTCCCGGACTCATAGCGACATGAAGCTATGACCATCGATAAATAATACTCAATGATAGGACTAGGAACTCACGGATTCGTCTGTGAGATACAACTAGTTAAACTATCCTCGAATTCCTCTGCTTCTGTGAGGAAGGAATTCGGGGTAAGACTTGAAAATAAGGATGCACTACTAGTAAGCTTTTACGCAAAACACTTTGACTCCTTGCTCAGCCACCCCTTGTCTACCCTAAGCCTGCATCCCTAAATTCTCCTCTTTTCCCGTCGGATAAGTCTTGTTGAGTACTCCCGTACTCAGGGTTTCGATACCCCTGTTGCAGGTGAAGCACAGGAGCCGACTTGTTTCGGACCCTGTTGTGTGACCGTCGTTGAGGTTGACGACGAAGAAGAGTGAGCACGACCCATGGGCAGGGTCTGTAATTTTGTTCTGTCTATGCTAAAGTTTCAGTTGCTCCGCTGGACCAGGCTTGTAATAACACTCTACTATCTGGAAGAACTCCTTTTATAAATTAAGTTATGTAATACTTCCGCTGTTTACTCTGAAATATTATTTTGGTCTTGTGTCGTTGAGTTACTGCTTTATCTTCGCAACGAATGATCCTGGTGTTAAGGTGGCCACTTGCTATCCTGTAAGGGCGAGAAGAAACAGTTCTCGTTGTTTGACCATTACCAGTGGTCCGGACGAGCCAGCTTGGTACGCCACAGGTAGCAGTGGAATGAGCGCCCAGCAATGCTCATCGGACTTCTAAAGTGGGAGGACTCCCGGCATCACCGTCAGAGGTCCTTAGGACAATGGCAGGTGTCGGTGGGCCCAAACACTCAGGAGGTTCTGCCACAGCTGGTATCAGAGCATTCGTTGCTAAGATGACTGCTGAACCTTTTGAAAAACTTCAAAAATTCGTTTGGAACTAATACTATGAACCTGCCTATTTTGAGTCCAAGTGCTTAGTCCTAACTTACCCCTGTCTATAGGCTTTCTTAGAATTTTTGAAGTGGTATGGAGGAGCAACATAAAGTATTGCCCTATGTTGTAACAGTTTAAAGTAATAACGTTACGAATTGTTAGTAGGAATCGTAAGTTCGTGCATGCATCATGATGTATTAACTGATTAAGTTCCTTCCTCCTTGTTGGGTTGGGCGAATAGAATCAATCCTATTCTTGCTAACCTTTAAGGTCTCTCTTACTAATCTAAACTTACCCTCTACAGGATGGCTCGTCAGAAGCAGACCCCGCGTAAGCGGACTGGTCCAAAAGGAGTTCCCCGACATCAGCTAACTCCACGCAGTGATCAAGCCAGTAGTAGCCGTTCACCGCCTCAACAGGAGGTGGACAGGTTGTCCGCCGAGTTGACTGAGGTGATGAGAGAGAGAATGTACAATGTTATGGAGATTGACAAACTTAAAGCTCAACTGGCCAAAGAAAAACGAGCTACAGAAAATTGTGAAGCTATGTTGTCCCGGATGGTGGAGGAGCGGAATGCAGCCATTGCCCGAGAGGAAGAAGCTAGGAGCACCCATAGGCATGAGCTAACTAGGATGAACGCAAAGTTGGGCAAGGCAAAGTATCTTAAGGATTTGTATGTGAAGATGGCGGCCACGGTCACCGCACAACGGGATGTCGCGTGGCAACGAGAGGACCAGCTCCAGCTGGAGAAACTGGAGCTGGCACATCACTTAGATACAGTCAATGATCTGGCTATGCAATATCGTGATATTGCGTTTGATCTGTATCATCAACTCCACCCACCTCCCGGCGAAGGAGAAATGGATACGGATGGCGAGCTGGCAGACGATGGAGAACCCGACCCAGGCCTCAGTGATGAAGAGGAGTCCGACCCCGATGACCACAACCCAGGGGGTGATCAAGATGATGGCAATGACGACCCGGGCTACAGCTCTGGCCACACCGATTAGTTCGGTGAAACCGAGGGCAACGTCGTTGTAGGGGTCTCAGCTTGCCGTAGTGGGGTTCGGGTTTGTAATATAAGTTCTCTTTTGGTTTGAAAAGTTGTACTTGTTTACTCTTGATGTGTCGAACTAATGTTTAATAAGTGAATGTAAGATATGTTCTGTGTTATGAATTTTACGTGGTAACAGGTATCTACAATCCTTGTAACAGATGCCGATGCGTACTCGCGGATCTGATGGAGCTGGAACATCTCAGGGAGGGAATGATATCCCCAACCCTCCACCTGCTCCGCCTTCTTTGGCTGACGCCATTGCTGTTTTGTTAAGTGCCACTACTGATAATGCTCGCTTGCTGCGCGAGCTAGCACAGCGTCAACCACACCCTGCTCCAAACTTCAGGGCACCGCGTAACGGGGACGGAGAGACTCGGTATGTGGATTTTACCGAGACCAGGCCCCCGGTGTTCACAAAGGCCGATGAACCTTTAGAAGCAGATGACTGGCTCCGAACTATGGAGCATAAGTTCAGTTTGATTCAGTGTTCAGAAACTCAGAAACCCTTATTTGCAGCTCAGCAACTTCGGGGAGCTGCAGGTGCCTGGTGGGAGAACTTCTTAGCTATTCAAGCTCCCGGACACCAAGTTACCTGGACCGAGTTTAGGGACGCGTTTCGCGCCCACTACATCCCCGAAGGGCTCATGGCCATGAAGGCCGAAGAGTTTCTCGCCTTGCAGCAAGGCGATAAGAGTGTTATGGAATACGTGGCAAGGTTTAATCATCTCTCTCAATATGCCACGGATCATGTGAACACTGACAGAAAGAGGAAAGCCTGTTTCATGCGTGGTCTAAATACTAAACTTCAGACCATGATGACCACTTGCCAAAATGCTACTTTCTATGAGGCGGTAAATATTGCTATCGCCTCAGAGGAAAAGAATAGGAAACATAAGGAAGCCAAGAAGAAGGCAGCTTCCTCTTCTTTCTCTGGTCGCGGTCAAAAGCGCCAGAGGATCATTTATCATCCACAGGGCCACGGACGTTTCCAAGCGCCGTCGTATTATCGTGGTCCTTTCTCCCCTCCACAGTACAGACCCGGGCAGCAGGTATATTCTCGACCTACTGCCATCGCTTTTGCACCACGCCAGCCGAACGCCCCGGGTGTTCGCCCTACTGCTCCGCCCAGCCACAATTACCCTTGCTTCAATTGTGGTAAGCCTGGGCATTTTTCTAAAGAGTGCCCTTTTCCCCGTCAAACCAACCCTACCTTTCCAAGGCCACCTATGGGCCAACCCCAGCCGAGTCAGTTCAGAACTGGGGTTCAAAAAGGGCAACAGGTACAGAAAGGTAGACCGGTAAAGAAGACAGGGCAAGTCTTCCATACTGAAGTGGAGACGATTCCAGAGGGTGAACCAGTGATGATGGGTACGTTTCCTGTTGCGAAGCATCCTGCTTTAATGCTCTTTGATTCTGGTGCATCCCATACATTCATCAATCGCACCTTTGTGTTAAAGCATGGCATACCTATTGGGGAAACACAAGATCATTTTTATATACAGTCGCCAGGAGGACGGCTGATGTCTAAAGAAATGGTTCACCAAGTACCCATCGAATTTGGTGGGCACAATTTTCCTACTAGCATGATTGTTCTTAAGGACCAAGAAATTGATGTTATCTTAGGCATGAACTGGATGGCGCAACGAGGGGTTGTGCTAGACACTTTGCACCGAACCATTAAAATCCCATTGCCCAATGAGAGTTCTTATTTGCTAATCCAATTAGTTACTCCCAAACGGACAATTGGGCAAGTTCATGCCGCTAATGTGTCTGAAGTTAAAGATATCCCGGTAGTTCGAGATTTCCCGGATGTATTTCCTGAAGACTTACCAGGTCTGCCTCCGGACCGGGATGTACAATTCAGTATAGAATTGAAACCAGGAACGGCCCCAATATCTCGAAGGGCCTACAGAATGGCACCGAAAGAGCTGGCCGAATTAAAAACCCAATTACAAGAGTTGTTGCAGAAGGGTTTTATTCAGCCTAGTTCTTCTCCATGGTGTTGCCCAGCCTTGTTTGTGAAGAAAAAGGATCAGACATTAAGGCTGTGTGTTGACTATCGTCCTCTGAATGAGGTAACGATTAAAAACAAGTACCCATTGCCCCGCATTGACTTATTGTTTGACCAGCTAGCTGGGGCCAAAGTGTTCTCAAAAATTGATTTGAGATCAGGGTACCATCAAATTAAGATTAGGCCAGAAGATGTACCCAAGACTGCTTTCACAACCCGTTACGGGTTGTATGAATACTTGGTGATGTCTTTTGGGTTGACTAACGCACCGGCCCATTTTATGTACCTGATGAACTCTGTCTTCATGCCAGAACTAGACAAATTTGTGGTCGTCTTCATCGATGACATCTTGATTTACTCCAAAACTAAGAAGGAGCATGCTGAACACTTGAGAATTGTGCTGACCCGTCTCAGGGAGCATCAACTATATGCCAGGTTCAGCAAATGTGAGTTCTGGCTGGACAAAGTTCATTTCCTGGGTCATGTCTTATCAGCGGAAGGAGTCGCTGTAGACCCAGGCAAAGTGGAAGATGTGTTGAATTGGAAACCCCCGACTACGGTACATGAGGTCCGTAGTTTTCTGGGCATGGCGGGATATTACCGTCGTTTTATCCCGGACTTTTCCAGAGTCGCCAAACCAATCACAACCTTGCTCAAAAGTCAAACAAAATTTGTTTGGTCACCCCAATGTGAGCAAGCTTTTCAGACTCTGAAAAGGTTGTTGACAACTACACCTGTCTTAGCCCAGCCAGATATTGAAAAACCCTTTGATGTATATTGTGACGCATCAGGAATTGGGTTAGGCTGTGTGCTGATGCAGGAGGGTCGCGTAATTGCATATGCTTCCAGGCAACTAAAACCTCATGAAGAGAATTACCCGACCCATGATCTCGAACTAGCCGCCGTGGTACATGCATTGAAGATCTGGCGTCATTATTTGTTGGGAAACACATGTCATCTATATACAGATCACAAAAGCTTGAAGTATATTTTTACTCAAGCTGAGCTTAATATGCGCCAGCGAAGGTGGCTAGAACTGATTAAAGATTACGACCTTGAGGTGCATTATCACCCTGGTAAGGCAAATGTAGTGGCGGATGCCCTCAGTCGTAAGGCTCACTGTAATTGTTTAACAGTGAAGCCTAGGGATATAACTTTGTGCCAAGAGCTAGAGAACTTGGGAATAGAAATGATTTCCCAAGGAAGCCTTTCCAATATAAAGATTGATTTTAATCTCGAGGCTCAAATCATAAAGGCACAAAAAGAAAACAAAGGCATGAGACATCTTAAAGAGAAGATTTCTAATAGAGCACTCACAGACTTTGAGGTGGATAATGCGGGAGTAATCTGGTTCAAGAACCGGTTAGTGGTTCCAAAGGTACCTGAGTTACGTCAGCAAATCCTAGATGAAGCTCATACCACGAGGTATTCTATTCATCCGGGAAGCAATAAGATGTATCAGGACCTGAAGCAAAGGTTTTGGTGGACAAAAATGAAGATAGAAATAGCTCGCTATGTGGCCCAATGTGACACCTGTCGAAAGGTCAAAGCCATTCATCTCAAATCCGCTGGGGAGTTGCAACCTTTGCCTATCCCCGCATGGAAATGGGATGACATAAGTATGGATTTCATAGTAGGATTGCCCAAGACGGCCAAGGGCTTTGATTCCATTTGGGTCATAGTAGATCGTCTCACCAAAACAGCACATTTTCTACCGGTCAAGCTATTGTATCCTGCCTCCACCTATGCTAAGATTTATTTCGATCGTATCCTAAGTCTGCATGGAGTGCCAAAGACAATAGTGTCAGATAGAGGCACACAATTTGTCTCCCAATTCTGGAAATGTTTACATGAGTCCTTGGGCACTAAGCTTTTACACAGCACAGCCTACCACCCTCAAACCGGTGGGCAAACTAAAAGGGTAAATCAAACCCTAGAAGATCTATTAAGATCTTGTGCCCTGAATTTTCCAGATAAGTGGGATGACTGCTTGCCTCTAGCAGAATTCTCCTATAATAATAGCTATCAAGAGAGTATCAAAATGGCTCCCTTTGAGGCACTGTATGGTCGCCGATGTCGAACTCCGTTACACTGGTCAGAACCTGGAGAAAGATGGTTCTTCGGAGTTGACTTAGTGAAAGAGACTGAGAACAAAGTGAAACAAATCCAAAATAACTTGAGAGTTGCTCAGTCCCGACAGAAAAGTTACGCTGATAAAAGACGTCGACCATTAAAGTTCACCCAAGGTGATCATGTGTATTTAAAAGTATCCCCAATGAAAGGAGTAAATCGTTTTGGTGTTAAAGGCAAGTTAGCGCCTCGTTACATTGGTCCATTTCCAATTATTGACCGATGTGGGCAGGTCGCTTACCGCCTTAAACTGCCCGAACGATTATCCGGGGTACATAATGTGTTCCATGTGTCTCAACTGAAAAAGTGTCTTCGGGTACCAGATCGAATTCAAGATATTGAAGATGTAAAGCTTGAACCAGATCTAACTTATTCGGAATATCCTATCCGAGTACTGGATCAAAAAGCTAGAGTTACTCGAAGGACAACCACCAAATGGTATAAGGTACAATGGAGCCAGCACTCTGAGGAAGAAGCCACCTGGGAATCTGAAGATTACTTGCTAGAGAATTTTCCTGAATTCTATGCTTCTCTTCAGGACCATATATGATAACCAGAGGATGTACTCTAGTAAAGAAACAGAGTCGCCAAAGCCATGTACTGAATGTACATATATGCATATAATGAAGTATTTTCCCCAACTCCTTGCCTTATGGAAAAGTTGAAGATGAAAGAGTTTTGACAAATTTCCTTTTCCATTACTTACCCTAAGGTTTTAAATCTCGGGGACGAGATTTCTTTAAGGGGGAAGGGCTGTAACATCCCTGATGTTACGGTTACTAAAAACGGATCATGTCATCATAAGCATTGTAAAGCATAATTGTTAAAGCACATTAGTATGCATCAACTTAAAATAAGTTTACTTTGATTGCTTGAGCTTAGGGAAGTAGAGTGTGCTTTTGTGGTGTGTTGTTGCTTAGGTGGTTGCTAAAACCCTAGGGTGGAAGTTTTCCGAAGAACTAGGGGGGGGAAAACCCTGATTTCTGGATCCTAGATTTGTCCCCTTTTTCATAAGTCAAAAACTAAGAAAAATTTGAGGTTGAGTTCAAAAGCAAAGTTGTAGCTCTTGGCAAGATGTACAACTTTGGTGTTTTGAGTTTTTGAAGTTTCAATACAAAATTCAAAGTAATTTTGAAAATACAGATTTCTAGAAAGTGTCCCCTTTTCCAACTTAAATTCCCAATTCAAAATCCATTTGGAATTTTGAAAAGTGGTCAACATGAAAGTTGTAGAGCACAAAAAGTTGAGCAACTTTCATGTTGGGAGTTTTTCAAGTTGTTATACAAAATCAAAAGTAATTTTGGAAATTCTGTTTTGCCCCAATTCAAAAATTTGGAATTTCTTTGAGTTGAGTTTGATTTTCAAACTGTTTTGGCCAAATTCACCCTGTTACACTCAAAATCAGCTCTGGTCACCTAAATATGATTTGTAGCTTACAAAGTTTGGCACAACTTTTGTTTTGGTGGAAATTTGACTTTAGTTCAAATTTTGGTCGGATTTCACAAAGAGACAAACTGAGTGGATGAGGTTGGCTACAGTGATCGGCAGGGGGGGGTGCTCTGCCGCCGGGGCAGAGCCGCCTCCGCGCGCGCCGCCACGCAGCTGGCCACGCAGCTGCTTGCTGCTGAGCTTCGCGCGGACGACCTCATCCACATCACCTGTTCCGCCGCGTGGATAAAGCCTCGGTCGGCCGGGACATTCTTTTCTTTTCCTTGAACCTCATCGCCGACGAGCTCCCTGCGCCTCTCCAATTCGCCTCACTCGTTGCCGTTCCAAGCCACCTGAGCACCCCAGCGACTCCGCCTTGAAACCCGCCACCGATTGCGCCCCCAAACACACGCTCTATTCTACCGGAATTCCAACCCCAGCTGTTTCCCTTCTCAACTCCAGACGAGCGCCGCCGCCAGCACGTTACCGGGGCCCGCGTCTACCAGAGCCCCTCCGCCGCCGCTTCTTGCTCGGTTGAAGTCGTGGTGAGCCCCTGATGCTTTTGCGCTGCTCAAGTCGCGCTCTACTCGCTCGTAGTGGCCGGCGTCGGCTCGGCCGAGACGGCCGTCCGCCGTGTCCGTGGTCGCGGGGGCTAGGGAAGGAGAAAGGGGGTGCAAAGGGTGTCCAGAGATGCGCCTTGGGGTGGAGAACACGACCAAAGAATCGCAAGAGGCAGAGGGGGCGCAGATGGCTCGGTCGCGCCGTCGATTCGGCCGGCCGGAGCTTGAGGACGAAGCTGACAGCGGGGGCCCGCTGTCAGCGACGCCCTGAGAGGAGGCGAGGGCGCGGGCGCGGGAAGCGCTCGGGCCAGAGTGGACCGTGTCCACGCGGGCCGTCTGCGCGGCGCGTGAGCAGGCCGAGCGCGCGTGGGCCGGCTTGCGGGCCAAGTTCCAGGCCACCCGCTGCGCGAAAACCTTTTTCTTTTTCCTTTTTATGCAAATTTTGCTGGATGTTTGAAATTATGTGATAAATTGTGTGCTAATCCAAAAATAGTGAAACTTTTTGTATAGGTTCCAGACAATATAATGAGCATAGGAAAAATGTTAGAGTCTATTTCCTTGATAGTTTGCCTGTCCATAAAAATTGGCTTTTTAATTAATAAATAAAACTTCTAGGAATTTTAATGATTAATTTGTATGTCCGAGGATCACCGGAAATTGTGGGGAGCCTCTGAATATTATTCCCTGGCTCCACACAAAATTTGGTGGCATTTGGATAATGTTTGATTAAAATATTAATAAACCCTTATTTAATACTTAAGTAATAATTCCAAAATAATTAAATAGTGATTAGTTAAATCCTCATAGTTAAGGTTGAGTGATTTTGGATTGTGTGATGACCTGAGGTCATTAACCCTAATGACCTTTGGCATTTAATTATTGTTTAGCCTTAGTGCTTAATTACTGTCATTAGTAGTTAATTAAGAATTAATCAAGGTAAATAGGATTAATAGTTAACTAATTTAAGATAATTATGAATTAAATAAAGTCTTAGTTTACAGATGCACCCTCTTGGGTAAAAACATTAAGTTATTAAGTAACTTTACTTATTGATTATTCTGTATTGCATTAAGAAGGCAAATTGTACTTGATTCGTTCCATCTTGCATAATTGCCATACGCATATCATAAGCATTCATCATCTTGCGTATAGCGTCCGTGACCGAAGGAGCGACCGTTGAACCGAACCTCGAGGTCGGTGCTCCGTTCGAGGAAGTCGGATCCGAGACTTGGGAAGTCTCCGAGGGTCCCTCTCTGCCCTGCAACCAAGGCAAGCCCCGGATGCATTAACCCCTCCTTGGATGTTTTAAATCTTTTATCACTTATGAATTGAAAATGCTGCATTAGGTAGTTGAGAATTGGGTTAACCTACTTGCTGCATTTACTACCTTGATATCTGTTATCCTGTCCTTGACACCTGTTTTATTTTAAAACTGCGTAGCGATGCTTAGCCCTGCTACTAGATAGGTTTTCAAACAAGAAAGTTTGAAGGGTTGTTGTGGGATACACTTATGATCAATGATGTTTCAATTTGAGACCGGTCGGTGGACTTGCTCTAAGAATGGAGTCTTAAAGTAGTGTCTCCAACTGTGTTGATTAAGGACCGTTCCGTTGATGGCCTGCTGGGTTGAGAATTTATAGTACTAGCCACTTACCTACGGTAAGCCCAGTCTTGTAATCCCTCGACGCGAACAGCTACTCGCGCACTGGGAGTGGAAAGATGGCGAGAGTAGTGTGTACCCACCTTACGGATCTGAGATGACCGGAAAACATCTAGATCGGCTGTAGGATGGTGGAGTACTGTGCTCTCGAGTGCCGCGAACCTGGTCAAATTTGGGGAGAGCTTGATTTGGGTCGACATATGCAAGATTTGGTTCTACATATGTCGGGTGGTTAGGAACTCCAGCTGGATTGCTAAGCGATTCGAATCGTCGTTGCTCCCCGATTGGGAGACTCAATTCCTTCGACCCTCATCGTAGCTAAATATGCAACTAAGTGATAAAATGAGAAAAGGGAAAATGTCTCATGAGGTTCGGATCCCAATTCCCGGACTCATAGCGACATGAAGCTATGACCATCGATAAATAATACTCAATGATAGGACTAGGAACTCACGGATTCGTCTGTGAGATACAACTAGTTAAACTATCCTCTAATTCCTCTGCTTCTGTGAGGAAGGAATTCGGGGTAAGACTTGAAAATAAGGATGCACTACTAGTAAGCTTTTACGCAAAACACTTTGACTCCTTGCTCAGCCACCCCTTGTCTACCCTAAGCCTGCATCCCTAAATTCTCCTCTTTTCCCGTCGGATAAGTCTTGTTGAGTACTCCCGTACTCAGGGTTTCGATACCCCTGTTGCAGGTGAAGCACAGGAGCCGACTTGTTTCGGACCCTGTTGTGTGACCGTCGTTGAGGTTGACGACGAAGAAGAGTGAGCACGACCCATGGGCAGGGTCTGTAATTTTGTTCTCTCTATGCTAAAGTTTCAGTTGCTCCGCTGGACCAGGCTTGTAATAACACTCTACTATCTGGAAGAACTCCTTTTATAAATTAAGTTATGTAATACTTCCGCTGTTTACTCTGAAATATTATTTTGGTCTTGTGTCGTTGAGTTACTGCTTTATCTTCGCAACGAATGATCCTGGTGTTAAGGTGGCCACTTGCTATCCTGTAAGGGCGAGAAGAAACAGTTCTCGTTGTTTGACCATTACCAGTGGTCCGGACGAGCCAGCTTGGTACGCCACAGGTAGCAGTGGAATGAGCGCCCAGCAATGCTCATCGGACTTCTAAAGTGGGAGGACTCCCGGCATCACCGTCAGAGGTCCTTAGGACAATGGCAGGTGTCGGTGGGCCCAAACACTCAGGAGGTTCTGCCACACCGGGTTTCTCCCGCTTTCCAGTATTTCCACCTCGACGAGGCGATTTGGTTTTCAACGTCAGTAATGATGAACCAGTTGTTGACGGAGAAACTGACGAACAGAGACAGCAACGAGAGCAGTGCAACGCCGACCACGCACAACGATGAGCAGACGAGGAATGACAGCTCGCCCCACATAATCTCAATGATGCTTTCGACATGGTCGGAAAATCAGAAGGTCTACAAGACACCAAGCGCCAACGTAGCCGTCACCATGGCAAACTTGGATCACCATCCCGATGCTCCCGAATATCAGGACATTCGAGCCAACATACGGGCACATCTGATCGCGGCCACAGGACAGACCGCCACTCTACTCAAAAGGGTTCAAGCCGTTTCCTATACGGAGGTCACCTCTGACCAGACTCATCACAGCCGCACCTCACCACGATCCGGTGTGCACCATCGTAGCCGTTCACCCGTCAATAATTGAAGGAAGGACACCCGTCGCGACAATCATGGTCCGGATGCCGGCAGTTACCACAAACAAAGACGTGGACGTGGTCAGGAGGTGAACCAAGACCGGGACCTACGACACAACATCCCCCCTAAGGATGTCCGTCAACGCATCAACAGGCACATCACGGAACGAGCAGTGCACGAAAACATGCGACACATCGAGTACGATGCAGCACATGGCCCCCTGGCCTAAGACAGTTCTCGTCGCACCTTCACCAAGTCATGTGGCCCCGCAACTTCAAGCTTGAGAAGCTCAAAAAATACGATGTGCGTTAGGGGATGAGCACGTCATGGCCAACTACTTCCCAGTTGTCCTCGACCAAGCCGGCCACCAATGGCTCCTCGACCTACCCGAGGACTCTTTTGATTCTTGGGAGGAACTACGCCAGGCTTTCATTGATAATTTCATCGCTTTTACGTCCACGGTGACTCTGCCCTAGTCATCAACCAGCTAAATAAGGAGTGAGACACAACTCACGAAAAGATGGACCTCTACTGCAAAGAATTCCGGAAGTGGGAATCAAATTTTTACGGCATATAATACATCCACGTGGTCCAGGACAGGAATCAAGCAGCAGATGAGCTGTCAAAGATAGGATCATCACGGGCCCAAATTCCGCAAGGCGTCTTCGTTCAGGACATCCACACGCCATGCGTCGGTACGGACCTAGTCGACAATTCACCCAACGAAGTAATGCTTGTGGACGACACCCCCCCCGACAACCAGCAGCCATGACTAGCGCATTCCTTTCATCAAGTATCACTTGAATGGTTCGAGATTTCAAGATGAAACTGTCGAGGGTATCAGTAAGTGGTACCCTCACTGATGCATATAACGAGATTACCCGTACAAAGGTCGAGGCCCCCAACTCGACGCTCTGGTCATACACATACGATCAACGACGACCGCAGCCTCGAAGATGGAAAAGGCGTCGAGCGAACCACTCAGGGGTCGAGTGCTGACTACCGTCGAATACGGAAACAGGCTCGAGCGAATCAGGAGGCATCGAGCGCAAGGACACTGTCCGCCGTCTGATGCGCGCACGAGAGCCGGGACATTAAATGCGCCTGCCGCTTTCCCACCTAACACGCTGGTCACGGGAAGCGTGATAGGGAACAGGCACCCGTCCCGTCGTTCTTTTTGCAGCCTTCCCCACCAAACGACCCAGGGCGTGTCAGGACGCGGGAAACAGGGATGGAACATCTAATCAGGACCCCCTCGAGGCAACCAAGGTCAGCGCTCCGGATATCAGGGCATTGGACGACATCTGACCCTCGACCAGACATGGTTCCTTCTTGAGGACGGTTAGGGCGTCGACTGGCAACGCCGCAACCACTCCGCCGGATTTACCGCCATATCGTACAGGCGTGCGACCGGTGAACCAGCCCAAGACGGCGCGTGGAGCGGGATACAGGGGCATGCCTAATCATCATCAGGCTATCAAGACGGGATGGCTCGAGGCCATGCCGGTACGGAGACCTCGAGTAGGTCAGCGCGCCATGCTCCTATCGACCCCTACTCTGACACCTATACATGTACCCTGGGTCTCACCTTGGTGCTATAAAAGGAAGGACCCGGGAATAGAAAGAGAACACAGAACACTTCACCCATACGCGCTAGAACTCCCATACTTCATACCACGCTTGTATTCACCCCTGTACAAGCACTTAGGTGCAAGATAATACAAACTTCCCTCCCCCGCTGGACGTAGGGCCTTCTCTTGCCCGAACCAGGATAAATCTCTGTGTCTTCTTGCATCACCATCTGGGAAAGGGAGCACGCAAACAAATTTACTCGTTGGTGTGACCCCCTATGGGGAAAACACCGACAGTTGGCGCGCCAGGTAGGGGTCCTGCGTGTTTTTCATCGACTTCCCACTCCTTTCCAGATGGCCACTCTTGCTTCGCCGATTCCGCGCTCCATGGTGATTTGGTTTGGGAGTCTCGAGTTCATGTCGACTGGCTCCGGCTATGACATGATCTTACTCTCGATCAAAGGACCAGGAGGAGCCCGCATTACACCAGCACGATTGAGGGCCCTGAGACGCCCTCGCCACCATGCCTCCGCGCCCAAGAAGAGGCGCGGACAGCACCACCGCCGCCCCTCTGCCTCATCACGACCGGCAACTCGTGCGAGGCAGGAGGTGGGCCATGAGCCAGCAGCACCATGTGCCGGAACCGCGGGCACGACGGCTCAACACCGCACGACGACGGGAGGGACGTGTCTCGCGCGCCTTCCCCCACCGCTGCTAAGCTACTTCCACACGGGTTGTTCACTCCAAGAAGGGCACTGCCATTCGGATTAGACAACGCCGCGGCGTCGCTCGCCAGAGCAATATGCCCAAACGCCCAAACGTACGTGGAGAGATCAATGGTCCTCCCACGTGACTCTGAAGCACTACGGCCGATGTCCGAACTGCCGGATTTCTCCCAGGTGCGAGGCCTCCGCCGCCTAGGCCCTGGGCGATACACGATCACCTCACTCAGGCAACGGCTGCTGGAGGAGGGACGTGGATGTTTCTACGCCGCCGAGCCGGACTCCGACTTCGAGACTGATAGCTACGACCCTATAAGGGAATGCTATCACGTCGACGGGGCGGTAGAAACTACCGACGAGACGCAGGATGCTGCTGCGGGCGGTCGAGCCCCTGCAGCATGGGAAGACCCCAGGACGCCTGGGAACGACGGACAGGTCGACCCACCTCCACAGGAAGACAGGGCTGCGCAGCTTGCACAGCTACGAGAGCTCAAGATGAAGCTCGACGAAGACCGTGAGCGCCTCGTCCTGCTTCAGCAAATCCTTGAGCAAGACCTGCTCTACCCGCCGGGCGGAAGTGTCCGCAGACGCGCTCGAGAGGTACATCGACAAATCGTCGGAGACGCAGAGCCAGAGCAGCCCGTCAGCCGTTTCCCTCGAGCGGGCCAGAATGTAGTGGCGGCGACGATGCTACTGCGCAACATGCCAGAACCATCGAACTCCCAGGCTCGGCGCATTCGAGACGAGGTACAGACTCTGCTCCAGGTGGCGGCAGTTCAACAAGCCGAAAGCTCAGCTTCTCGACGACGAGGAGCTGCCACTGAAAAGCGCGAGGAGCCACCTCAAAATGAAAAGGAAGTGTCAGTCCATCAATAGCCGCCCCCTCGAGCAAGAAAGACCACTCTTGTCCTCCCCGTCGACAATCAGCGTCGACACGACGCGCGGCATGACATTGTAGAGAATCGACGCCGCCGGCACGGAGACGCGGAAGAGCGCGGTTACAGCGCACATCACGGTGGGAGGTACGACAGCGATGAGGACCGAATGGCCCCCGAGCCACCAGGCCCACGGGTGTTCTGCAAGGCAATCCGCAGCACGCCCCTGCCCAGTCCGTTCCGACCCCCGACCAGCATCGCAAAAAACAACGGCGAAACCAAACCAGAGTTGTGGTTAGCCGATTTTAGGCTGGCCTGTCAGTTGGGGGGAGCTCGAGGGGACGATCGAGCTATCATCAGACAGCTACCGCTCTTCCTCTCCAACATTGCCCGTCGGTGGCTCGAGGAACTCCCAGCTGATCAGATCCACATTTGGGTCGATTTGGTCAGGGTTTTCGAGGGAAATTTCAAAGGGCCCGGGAACTCGTGGGACCTTAGCAAGTGCAAACAGAAGTCAGGAGAAACTCTTCGAGAATATGCTCGACACTTCTCAAGGCAGCGCACCGAGTTGCCACACATCCCTGACCATGACGTCATCCTGGCTTTTTTCTCTAGTACCACCAGTCGAGACTTAGTGCGGGAATTGGGTCGGAATCGACCTCAGACCGTCGACGAGCTGATGGACGTAGTAGCAAACTACGCAGCAGGGGAGGAGGCAGTCGGTGCCTTCTTTAGTTGTGAAGGAAGGAAAGGCAAGCAGCCCGTCGATGAAGATGGAACCCCCAGTCGAGGGCTCAAGAAGAACAAAAAGAAGCAGAAAGCACGGCAGTTCCAGCGGGAAGATTCTGAAGACAATCTTGTCGCCACCATGGAACGGAAGAAACCTCGAGGCCCTCCGAATGGAGGCATTTTCGACAAAATGCTAGAAGAGCCGTGCCCTTACCATAAGGGAGGCGCCAACCACAAGCTCAAGGACTGTCGTATGCTGAAAAGGCATTTCGACGGTCTAGGGTTCAAAAGGGATGCGCGTGACGATTCAAAAAAGGAGAAGGGCGACGACAAAGAGGGCAACAAGGACGACGACGTTTTCCCTGCCGTCCATGACTGCTACAAGATCTATGGTGGGCCCTCGACGCAGTTGACTGCAAGGCAGCGCAAGAGGGAACGCCGAGAGGTCTTCGCGGCAAGAATGGCGGTGCCCCAGTACCTCAGTTGGTCAAACACCCCCATCACCTTCGACCAGGAGGATCACCCCGACAAGGTGGTTGCCCTAGGCGTCTACCCGCTCGTTGTCGACCCCATCATCGTCAACACCCGGCTCTCGAAGGTGCTAATGGACGGAGGCAGCAGCCTCAATAATATCTATCTCGAGACCCTCGAGCTCCTCGGCATCGACAGGGGACGGCTCCAACCGAGCGCCGGCGGTTTCCATGGCATCGTGCCAGGGAAAAAGGCGCTGCCAGTGGGTCGAATCGACCTACCGGTCTGCTTTGGCACGGCGGCCAACTTCAGGAAGGAGACCCTCACCTTCGAGGTGGTCGGGTTCCGGGGCACATACCACGCTATCATCAGGCGCCCGGGCTACGCCAAGTTTATGGCTATACCCAACTACACCTACTTGATGCTAAAGATGCCCGGCCCCAAAGGCGTCATCACTATCAGCTCCTCCTTCGAGCACGCATACGAGTGCGACGTCGAGTGCGTCGAGTATGGGGAGGCGGTCGAGAACTCCACCGAGCTCGTCGCAAACCTCGAGGCCCTGGCTGCTGAGGCTCTAGAGCCCAAGCGCCACGCGGGCAGCTTCGAGCCAGCAGAGGGAACCAAGAAGATCCCGCTCGACTCCAACAACTCCGACGGCAAGGTGTTGACGATCAGCGCCGACCTCGACCCCAAATAGGAAGCTGTGCTCGTCGACTTTCTCCGTGCGAACGCCGACATGTTTGCATGGAGTCCCTCGGACATGCCAGGCTACCGAGGGAAGTCGCCAAGCACTCCTTGGAGATTCGAGCCGGTTCCAAGCCAGTGAAGCAGCGGTTGCGCCGATTTGATGAGGAGAAGCGCAAGATCATTGGCGAGGAAATCCACAAGCTTTTGACGGCCGGATTCATCAAGGAGGTTCATCATCCCGACTGGTTAGCAAACCCTGTATTAGTTAAGAAAAAGAATGGGAAAATGAGGATGTGTGTCGATTATACAAGTCTAAATAAAGCATGTCCAAAAGTTCCTATTGCGGGATGTGAAACCCTTTCTTTCCTTGATGCATATTCTGAAGAAGGTCGAGCGTTTTTCTTGGAGCCCCGAGGCTGAGGAAGCTCTCGAAAAGCTGAAGAAAACACTGACCTCAGCACCAATCCTGGTCCCACCTCAACCTGCAGAACCACTGCTCCTTTACGTTGCGTCGACGACCCAGGTCGTCAATGCAGTGGTGGTGGTCGAGAGGCAGGAGGATGGGCATGCGCTGCCAGTCTAGAGGCCAGTCTATTTCATCAGCGAGGTGCTTTCGGAGACCAAGGTACGTTACCCCCAAATCCAGAAGCTGATCTACGCCGTAATCCTCGCCCGCCGCAAGCTGCATCACTACTTTCTCGGCCACCCCATCACGGTGGTCTCGTCTTTCCCCTTGGGCAAGATAATCCAGAGCAAGGAGGCCACGAGAAGAATAGCTAAATGGTCAGTCGAGCTCATGAGTGAGACTCTCACTTACGCGCCTTGCAAGGCCATCAAATCGCAAGCCCTGGTGGACTTCATCGCAGAATGGACAGACTCCCAGCTTCCCCCGACTCAGGTCCAGGCAGAGCTGTGGACGATGTATTTTGACGGGTCACTCATGAAAACGGGGGCCGGGGCCGGCCTGCTGTTCATCTCACCCTTGGGCGTCCATATGAGGTACGTCATCAGGATTCACTTTGCTGCATCCAACAATGTCGCAGAATACGAGGCCCTCATCAACGGTCTCAAGATCGCCATCGAGCTAGGAGTCCGATGCCTTGACATCTGAGGCGACTCCCAACTCGTCATTGACCAAGTAATGAAAACCTCGAGCTATCACGACCCGAAAATGGAGGCGTACTGCAAAGAAGTCCGTCGACTCGAGGACAAATTCCATGGCCTCGAGCTCGTCCATGTCGCTCGACGCTACAACGAGGCAGCCGACGAATTGGCCAAGATCGCATCGACCCGAGGCACAGTACCACCTGACGCGTTCTCAAGAGATCTTCACGAGCCATCCGTCGACTTGGGCTCGGGGACTGGCGTTGATGCCGCTCCTGCCCAGCCAACCGACACCGTCGACGTACTGTTGATGGCAGCTGAGGTGATGGAGGAAGAACAGCGGCCCGGTCGACCGTTCGACTGGCGCACGCCATTCCTCGACTGCCTAATTCGCTGCGAGCTGCCAGAAGATCGGTCTGAGGCCCGCCGTATCGCTAGACGGGCCAAGTCATATGTGATCTATGGCGAGGGCAACGAGCTATATCGACGAAGCCCGACGGGGGTCTTACAGCGTTGCATCACCATGGAAGAAGGCCGGAAACTACTCGAGGACCTACACTCGGGGGCTTGTGGCCACCATGCTGCTCCACGGACCCTTGTAGGGAATGCCTTTCGACAAGGTTTCTACTGGCCAATGGCCATGGCGGATGCCATCGAGCTCGTACGCTCATGTCACGGGTGCCAGTTCTACGCCAAACAGACGCATCTGCCCGCACACGCTCTTCAGATGATCCCCATCACCTGGCCGTTTGCGGTGTGGGGGCTCGATTTAGTAGGACCTCTACAAAAGGCGAAAGGGGGGTACACCCACTTGCTGGTGGCCATCGACAAATTCTCCAAATGGATCGAGGCTCGACCCATCACCAACATCCGCTCCGAGCAAGCCGTCCTTTTCTTCACCGACATCATACATCGGTTTGGAATCCCCAACGTAATCATCACCGACAACGGCACCCAGTTCACCGGCAAAAAGTTCTTGGACTTCTGCGATCGGCATCACATCCGTGTGAACTGGTCTGCAGTGGCCCATCCTCGAACTAACGACCAGGTCGAGCGCGCCAACGGCATGATTTTGCAGGGGCTCAAACCAAGGATCTACAATCGATTGAAGAAATTCGGCAAGAAGTGGGTCGAAGAGCTTTCCTCGGTCCTATGGAGCCTAAGGACAACACCAAGTAGGGCCACAAAATACACCCCATTATTCATGGTCTACGGCTCTAAGGCTGTCCTCCCCACAGACCTCGAGTATGGGTCCCCTCGACTCAAGGCGTACAATGAGCAGACAAACAAGGAAACTCAAGAGAATGTGGTCGACCAGCTTGAGGAGGCTCAAGAATTGGCCCTCCTCAACTCTGCCAGATACCAGCAGAAACTTCAACGCTACCACGACAAACACGTACGCAAGAGGGACTTAAATGTGGGTGACCTTGTCCTACGACGACGGCAGAGCAATCAAGGACGCCACAAGCTGACCCCGCCTTGGGAAGGCCCGTACGTGGTGGCCGAGGTCTTGAAGCCAGGAACGTACAAGTTAGCGGACGAGAAGGGGGCGATCTTCACCAACGCATGGAACATTGAACAGCTACGTCGATTCTACCCTTAGAATTTTGAAACTTTATGTTCCAGCTCACATTCTGTACCAAGACTTTGTAAATAAATGCATGAATAAATGAAGTCTTTCCCTCGAGAAACTTCCTTTTGTACTAAGGCTTTACAAGTCAAAATCTCGACGTAAGAAGGGAGTACCGACTATGACCCATCATAGTCGATACCCCCTCGGGGGCTACCAGAGGGGCGACCCCCCCAAGTGTCGAAAAAAGCCAAAAATTTCTCTCTTTCTTACTTAGTAAACCTTGCATGATCGAGTAGTTGAGGCGCCTCGAGCCCCTTAAGAGCCGAGGGACAACGAGCCTGAGAACTCCTACGCCCCCGGGCTATGGAAACTCTACTCACTCCCTCACCCTCGAGGTGACCGATGCTGTCTTTTACGAAAAATTGAACAAGGAACACATACGTAGGCGCAGAGAGAAATGAAAGAACCTCAAGCGGAAAGACAAATAAACATTTAACAATTACAAAAAGATATTGTATCGCTTAAAAACAGGATTAACGAAGTATTATACAAGGGGCCCCAGGCACCCTGAGCAGGCTCGCAGGCCTCAGTCCATGGCACGATCCTCACCACCCTCGCCTCCGCCCGAGCTAGTCTCAGGAGGAAGCACCTCAGGCTCAAATAGCTTGGCCAGCCTCTCTCCAGGAGCCTCCGCGTCGTCGATCAAGGCGTGGAGCCTCTCTTCGTTCTCCGCGTCGGTCTTAGAGATGTCGGTGACGAAGCCGTGGGATACTACCTCCATGTCGTAGGAGAAGCCCGAGCAGACAACCGCCATCGCCCGCTTCACCCCGATGTGGAGGGCATTCCGCACCCGATCTCGCAGCGTCGCACCTAAGTAGCACAGTTGGTCGACCAGTGCGTCGCCTCGAGCATCCTCCCTTGACTCGTCCATAGGCTCGACCTCCCAAGAGGTCGAGAGGTCGCTTATCACCGTCCGCACTCGACGGTTCAAAGCAACCTCAGCCTCGAGCTGAACCTTAGCATTGCGAGCCTCGGCTTGGGCGGCCAAGAGTTCGTCCTTAAGCCCTATCAATGCCAATACAAGAAGCCTTAGGAAAAACCAAGCACACCTCGAAAGAGAAAATCCGACAAAGGAAACGTACCTTGGACGCTCTCCTCCAGGGCCATGTTCTCGCCAACTAGTCTGGTGTTGGCCCTCTCGATCTCTTTGTTGGAGCGGGCCAACTCGGTGTTGGCAACGCGGAGATCCTCGATCACCTTGCCAGCTTGAGCAATGGCCCCACTCTTCTCCAACAGTTCTCCCTTCAGACGCTCGACGTCGTCAGAGAGACTGCGGGATCGAGCCCGCTCCGCCTCGAGGTCTTCGAGGGCCTTCTTCTTTACGTCTTCGGCGACACCCCTGACGAACTCACTGTCCACATACGCCACCTTCATCTTCTGGAAGGAGTCTCGGAGGGAGTCCAAGTCGGTCTTGAGAAGGCCCTTCTCCTTGTCCAGGTCTGCAATGACACTCTTGTCGGACAGGGCCTCGTCCCGGGCTTTGGACGCGGCCTCGTCGACCGTCAGAGCGCGCTCCCGCAGCAGCGTCGTCTCCTCCTCCGCCTTCCTTGAGGCCTCTCGAGCCTCGACAAAGGCAGCATCCCTCGCCTTCTTCTCCTCCTCGAGCGCTATGAGGTCTTTATAGGCCTTAAGAAGCTTTTCTTGCGACTCGAGGAGTTGGTCCTTGAGGATGGGGAGCTACTTCCAGCCGCCTCTTGTGGTGTGAATGAAGCTCGACTTGATGCGAGAGGTCTCTTTCATATCCTGCGAGCCGGTGGTCGAACAGTTAGAATACAAAACCAAAAGGCTCCATGAGGATTAAAGATCGAAAAACACTTAAAAATAAGACGGCCCGAGCCCATTGTTGATGATGTCCAATAGGAGCCCCACCACGTGCTTCATCCAAAGGCGGAGCTCCTCGACATGTTCCCACTTCTCGGCCTCCTTCTTATCGTTGAGGAAGATGTTGGGCTCGGACGGATCGGTGGAAGCCCGGATACGAATCCGATCGGGGCACCAGTTCTCCATCTTTTGATCAGCCCGCGCCTTGACGCCGCGGATAAGGTTCTCAACGGTCTCGAGGGAGCCCCCGTGGCCCAAGAACAGGTCGACGAGGCATGGGAACCGCCAGTCGTCGTCCACCGTCTTCCAAGTACCGTCCTTACTCCCCGACGTCCCGATCTCGTCCTCCTCAGAGGGAAAGCGGTCCTCCCATGCCCGGCGCTCCTAGAGGAACCCTGGGGCGATCCCGTCCATGCCGTAGATCGTCCTCCTGATCTCGGACTCAGGGTCGGCGGGGGTGCGCATCATGCAAGCAAGTGCCACCACTCCGTCCGCTCGCCCCGACTCTGCCCGGATCGCGGCAGGCGCCCCCGGAAGGAGCCACGCTGGGGTTGGAGGGCCGTACACCGGCAGATCTTCCTCCTGCTCGCTGGGCTCTTACGGCGCCGGTGGTACTGGTTGGGCCAGACCTTGAGGCGGGGGCTCGAGCGGACATTTCTCTTGGCCCCGCTGATGCTGCTGTTGCTGCCCCTCGAGCATTTGCTGCTGCTGTTCCTCCTGCTGCTGCTGCTGTTGCTGCTGCTGATCCTGCGGCTGCCCCTTCGCCTCGCGCTCCCGCTCCTCCTCCTCCTCCTCTTTCTTCTTCTGCTCCTCGAGAGCGCGAAGGCCAGCGGGCCAGGGAGCCCGTCCCGCTATAAGGGAAGTCGACGCTTCCTCCTCCATAGGGCGGGCATCCCCCGGTTGAGGAGGCTCGAGGGCTCATCTTGCCCCTGAGTTTGGGGCGCCTCGTCACGCGTCGACTGCATCGGGGTAGGCTCGGGACGAGGTGGAGCACTCTCGACGTCTGCCGGAGGTTGAGAGTCGGAGGAAGCTGCAAAACAAAGAATAGAGGCCGTTCACCATAATGACCAATGCAAGAATGTCAAAAGACCAGAAGTAAGCTGCAAACCTGGCTCCTTGGAGACTGCTCCCGCCTTGAGCCTTTTCGCCATGGAAGGTTGTGCCTGCTCGAGTGTCCGCTTTAGTCTGAAGAAAAGAAAAGGATGAGCGTAAAAAGATCGGCATGTGAGAAAATGCAGAGGAATAGGAAAACAAATGTCACAACGATGAAGAAGCTTACCCCACGGGGAGAACAGCTCGCCTCCCAGTGCCCCGACCGGTGGGCCTCGAGCCACCCCTCGTCAAGGCTCCAGGCGCCTCGAGGACAGGCGCTGGCCTTGGCGCAACAACTCCCGCTTTACGAGCGCTGGGACTGGCGCTCCTGCGGCCGGCCTCTCCTTTCTCGGAGGCCGCGGCCCGACCGCGAGTCAGAGGCCCCGTCGCCTGGGGCCTAGCATGGCCGCCCCCCTGGGCGCAGGAGGGGTGTCGGCCCAAGGGCGGTGAGATCCGCTCGGACCCTCCTTTGGAGCTTCCGTCCAAGGGACGTCGACGTCGCCTCGAGGCGGACCCTCGAGGATCCAGTCAAGGCGAGACACCATCCCCTCAAAATCATCGCTGTCCTCGTCGTCGTCATCATCTTCGCTAGGGGTTTCTTGCTCAGGCTTCCCCCTCTGCCTGGATTTAGCTCGACGCGCATCTAATGCTTGGCGGTCGAGGTTCTTCTTTTTATCTCCTTTCTTTGCAGAGTCCTTGGCGGACTTCAGCTTTTCGGTGGACTGACGCCGTCTGTCGCGATCGCCTCGTCCTCCTTCACGGGGGGCCTCGAGGACCGGACATCAATACGCCCATGTCAGGACAAAGGTAGGATTAAAAAGGATCGAGAAAAATCCAGAATCGGAGCTATGTGCGAGAAAAGAGCATACCAGGTCGATCGAGCCTTCGTCGGGCCTCATGGGGAAGTCGTTGACATGCTTCGACTTAAAGTCACCGGCGATGGCCGCCCTAACTCGAGCAGCGGTCTCATCGTCCGCCAAAGCCTCGTTGGACATTTGGCATGCCTCGAGATCCCAGGACGAAACGCCCGGCTCCATCTCGTCCATCCTCAACGGCCGAGACATCAGAGGGAGGACCCTTCGACGATGGACGGCCGAGAGGATGACAGCGGCGGACAGGCCCTCCAGGCGGAGCTTCTTCATGGCGTCGAGGAGGGGGTCGAGCCGTGACTGGTGCTCTTGGACGACACCGTATGTCCAGTTGTCCGGGCGCTCCGTAATCAGACGCCCAGTGTAAGCAGGGAAGAGACCGTCGTCATTCCTCAGGTAGAACCACTGCGAGTCCCATCCGGCATGGTTCGATGACAACCCCAACGGGATATACTCGCGCGGCCTCTCCGTTTTCTTCGTCTTCAGCACCAGGTTGAGGCACCCGGCCCGCACGTGCTTCGTCACGCCAGTAGTTCCGGTGGGGGCGTTGAAAAGCTCGCCCCTGTAGAGGTGGAGCCACAGCTCCCAGTGGGGCATCATCCCCAGGTAGCCCTCACACACCGCGGCGAAGACCGCCGCGACGGTGATGGCGTTCGGGGAGAAATGCTGGAGCTCCACCCCGTAGTGGAAGCAGAGTGCCCGCATGAAGCGGCTCGGGGGAGCGCCCGGGCAGTGGCGGTGAAATTTGGCGAACGACACCACGTAGCCCTCGGGCGGCTGGGGCTCCCTATGGCCCGCCGGGGGCGCGATCCACTCTGGCGACGACAGCGAGGTGCGGCGGCGCAACAGTCCCTCACTCTCAAGCTCTAGCAACCGGTGCTCCGTCATCGACGACGGGCGCCAGTCGTCGGCGGCAACGAGTCTCACAGGCATCTTGATTGGAAGGACGGAGGATCTGCTACCGCTCGAGGGGATGCGCGCGCGCGTGAGGAAGCGAGAGAACTAAGCCAACGAAGGGAGCTAAGGCGAGAATGAAGGCGTGACGCGGAAGGGAGAACGGCGGTGACGCCAAGGCACATTTATAGGCAGTAATCCACCAATGGGCAGATCTGATAAATGAGGTAACTCCCCCCATAAATGCGCCGTCTAACGGTCCTTTCCCTCCTCACAGATGGGACGCTCCGAATTCCACGCTGCCATAGTGTCGTAACATCACCCACCTAAAAAGGCGCGCCCAACGGGCAAAAAGACGAACCGCCACAGCCTCTTCCTTCCCTTGTAAGCCAAGGGGCGTACCCGTGAAAGCCTCGAGGGGTCGCAGGCTGGCCCGCCGAAAGGGTTCGACAGCCAAACTCGAGCAACAGAGTCAGGGATCCCCAGCGAGTGATCGAAGATCGAGGCCCGCCTCGAAGACTTGCTGGGGATGTCCAAGGTAAGGTCGAGACAGTCGAGAGGAATCCCCCCGACGGGAGGCATCGAGCCGCTGGACTCTATCGAATGAGATCGGTATCCCCGACAACGTCGACCCTGCTTTATGAGAACGCCTCCGGGCTACAGCTGACCCCCTCGAAAGGGGCACAGGTTCTCACTTGGACTACCCGCTAGGAACTCAATTTGGGGTAGAAGACGCTCGCTCTATCTAGAGTACGTCGAAACCTCCACGCGAAACGAGCCAATCAGAACCGTCCGCCACTGGTGTCGACAACGTTTCTGCAAATTAGGCAATATAACCCTCGTAGGAGTTAAAAAACTCCTCCAAGGGCTCGGGGGCTACCCCCGCGGGAATACAGCCTCCACTCGAGCGCCAGCGCTCAAATGGAGACTCGGGGGCTACTGTCGAGGGTATCAGTAAGGGGTACCCTCACCGATGCATATAACAAGAGTACCCTCACCGATGCATATAACAAGATAACTCGACGCTATGGTCATACACATACGATCGACGACGACCGTAGCCTCGAAGACGGAAAAGGCGTCGAGCGAACCACTCAGGGTCGAGTGCTGACTACCGTCGAATACGGAAACAGGCTCGAGCGAATCAGGAGGCGTCGAGTGTAAGGACACTGTCCGCCGCCTGACGCGCGCACGAGAGCCGGGACATTAAATGCGCCTGCCACTTTCCCACCTAACACGCTGGTCACGGGAAGCGTGATAGGGAACAGGCACCCGTCCCGTCGTTCTTTTTGCAGCCTTCCCCACCAAACGACCCAGGGCGTGTCAGGACGCGGGAAACAGGGATGGAACGTCTAATCAGGACCCCCTCGAGGCAACCAAGGTCAGCGCTCTGGATATCAGGGCATTGCATGGCATCTGACCCTCGACCAGACACGGTTCCTTCTTAAGGATGGTTAGGGCGTCGACTGGCAACGCCGCAACCACTTCGCCGGATTTACCGCCATATCGTACAGCCGTGCGACCGGTGAACCAGCCCAAGACGGTGCGCGGAGCGGGATACAGGGGCACGCGTAATCATCATCAGGCTATCAAGACGGGACGGCTCGAGGCCATGCTGGTACGGAGACCTCGAGTGGGTCAGCGCGCCATGCTCCTATCGACCCCTACTCTGACACCTATACATGTACCCTGGGTCACACCTTGGTGCTATAAAAGGAAGGACCCGGTAATAGATAGAGAACACAGAACACTTCACCCATACGCGGTAGAACACCCATACTTCATACCACGCTTGTATTCACCCCTGTACAAGCACTTAGGTGCAAGATAATACAAACTTCCCTCCCCCGCTGGACGTAGGGCATTCTCTTGCCCGAACCTGGATAAATCTCTGTGTCTTCTTGCATCACCATCTGGGAAAGGGAGCGCGCATACAAATTTACTTGTTGGTGTGACCCCCTGTGGGGAAAACACTGACAAAAATAGAGAACGAGCGCCTTATCCGGCGATCCAAAAATTACATACTGGTCCAAGAACGCAAGTTCGGAAGTCTTGGTGAAGTGTATATCCCAACACGACGGCATCAAGTTACTGGAAGACATACATGCCGGATCTTGTGGTAACCACGCTGCCTCTAGAACACTGGTCAGGAAGGCCTTCCGAGCAGGCTTTTACTGGCCATCCGCAGTCGCCGACACCGAGAAACTCGTCCGACATTGCGAAGGACGCTAGTTCTTTGCCAAACGGACCCACGTACCTGCTCACAAGATCCAGACGATCCCGTCGTCTTGGCCATTTGCCTGTTGGGGCCTCGACATGATCAGGCCATTGAAACCGGCTCTCGGCAACTTCAAATTCGTGTTTGTGTTAATCGACAAGTTCTCAAAATGGATTGAGTACATGCCACTGGTCAAAGCAACTTCTGAGAAGGCTGTGGAATTCCTCAATCAAATCACACATAGATTCGTGGTTCCCAACAGCATAATCACCGACCTGGGCACTCAGTTCACCGACACTACATTCTGGGACTTCTGCGACGACAGAGGCGTAGTCATAAAGTACGTGTCGGTAGCCCATCCATGAGCCAAAGGCCAAGTCGAGCGAGGAAATGGAATGATTATTGACGCTCTAAAGAAGAGAATGTATACCGAAAATGACAAGGCCCCTGGACAGTGGATGAAAGAGTTACCAGCTGTGGTCTGGGGTCTTCGAACACAATCTAGCCGGAACACACGCGTATCCCCCTATTTTATGGTTTATGGGGCTGAGGCAGTGCTCCCCTCAGACGTAGCCTTTAGATCTCCAAGAGTTGAACATTTCGACCAGTCTTCAACCGATCTCGCCACAGAGCTCGAAATCAACTACATAGAACAGAGGCGCCTGACTTCCTGTCTTCGAATAGCCAAATACCTCGAGGCTATTAGGCGATACCACAACAGGAACGTGAAAGACTGCTCCTTCGTGGTCGGTGATCTGGTACTCAAATGGAAAACAAGCCAGGAGGGAATGCACAAGTTATCTACACCTTAGGAAGGACCTTTTGTGGTCGCCGAAGTTACACGCCCTACATCTTACAGACTGGCGTACCCAGATGGAACACGCTTGCCCAACTCCTGGCACATAGACAAACTGCGCCGCTTCTATCCCTAAGCTCCAGTGCATTTCATTTGTAAATCTTTTTTGATGAATAATAATAAAATTTGTCTTTTTTGCTATATACTTTTACATACGCAGAATACTCGACAAGTACCACAATTACTTTCTAGGACAAGCTCCTCAAGGGCACTCAACATGACTCAGTGATACATCACTCAAACAAATTTACAGCGCTTAAAACCATGGTTCACATAAATCAAACTTATTACAAACTTTATATACAAAGTTTACAATAAACACCCCTCTGGGCGGCTTCTAGTCTACTGCTACGGACTACTCTACAGACCTACTGCTCGGGCTGATCACCCACATGGTTCTCTTGTCCTGCCAAAGGGGTCGGGGCCACCGGCGCTTGGTTGGTCGAGACCGAAGGCACCGACCGCCCATCTCCTGCAATTGATGCCCCCGACAACTCCCTGGCCGACCTGTGTGACCCCTGCTTGTTGGGGGGAGTTGATGTCCCACAAAGATTTATTTCACCGATCACTCTCGACGATAGGTCTAGCAGATTGACGCGAAGGTCATCCGCTTCCCTTGGACCAACCTCCTTTGGATATCCCCTATCCAACCGGGACAAGTCGACCAGGGGATAGTGGGCACATACCATGCTGAGGACATGCGCTCCGGCAAACTCCTCGGCGTCCTTGACGAACTGCTGAAGCCAGCCCCACGCGCGTTGTGCCTTTTCCACCGAGGTCAGTTTCGGCGCACGGGGCTAGTCCTCCGGGAGCTCGGGACTGATCAGGTCAAGTACTGGGGCAACTCCCTTCGAGATCTTGATACAGTTCGTCTTCCAGGAGTCCCATTCCTTGACCAGCTTGTCCAGGTGCTTCTTAGTGTTGACTTTCAGCACTATGTTTGAGTTTTTAAGAAAAACCAAGTAAGAAGTCAGTATAAACAAAAGGAGAACAAAACTTTGTGGTCGAAAAGGGCGAAACGGCTCTTACCAGCCAACTCCCAACTTTTGTTCTTCAACACCTCGCCAGCCTTGCGCCCGGTCTCCAGTGCACCGGCACGCTCCTGGTCGAGCCGATCCCTCTCTTCTCGGAGGCGTCCAATCTCCTCCTTCGGACCTAAAGAAACGATTGCTGGTCATCAAAACCGACCACACAGTTAAATACAACTGATCGGATCATTCGACCTACCCTTCTTCTCACGGTCCTTATCAGCTAGTCGCCGATTCAGATCCAGCAGGCGCTCCTCTTGAGCCGCCTAGTCGGCCGCCTCCTTCTCGGCCTCCAACCGTAGGCGATCCACCTCCGCGGTCAGGGCCTTGTTCTCGGTGACTATGCCCTCAATTTGGTCGAAGCACCTTTTTCGGTACTTTGTCGTTTTAATTGCGCCCTGCAAGAATTATACGTATTGCACAGCGAACAAACAACAATATATACACATTCTGGCAGAACACTAGACCACTCACCTTAACTTCTTCAATGAACTGCTTGGCAGCGCGCTCAACCCTTGCCTCCTCCTCGGTCTTGGTGAGCTCTTCATGGCCGGCCCAGTGGTCCCCACGCTGGCGTCACACGTAAACATGTTGGCGACCATCGTGGGGACGCCCTTGGATCTCCTCCACCTCATCATCTGAGGCCGCTTGGGCCTCGGTGCCCCCCTCGCTAGCCCTACCCATGGTAATGGGTATCATTGGACCCCTACCTTGGCTAGGGGAGCCCTCCGTAGTGGAAGTCTCTGCCGGGACCGGAGTTGGAGGCCTCTCTTCTTCAGCTGGACGGGGGGTCTAGACTTTGTCTCCCTCCTCTGCAATGCTGCTCGGGGGAGGTGTCCTCACCGTCTCATCAACCCTTGTCGGGGTACCTGCCCCAGCCTTATCTCGAGTCGGGTCCTCCTCGGTGGTCTCCGCCACGGACGTGACCGCGAGCTGCTCCACGGGTTGCTCGCGAGTGGTCTGCTCGGCGGCATCCTTGTCGGCAACGGCAGGCTCAGTCAACAATGTTGCCCGGATCGACTTCCGAGGCCGCACTAACAAAGAGGAGATAACGCAAATAAAAAAATAATAAGGGACAGAAAAAGGAACAGTGCAGCAGACATGTTTTATAACTCACAGGTCGGAGCTCCTGTGTGTCGCCGTGAAGAACCTTCTCCTAGTCCTCCCAGCCACTACCGCCGCTTCTGTCTCTCCAAGTCATACTAGCTCAGTATGCGGGGTGGGAGGATCACTGGTTACCTGACCAGTGCCGATCGGCGCGACATCAGGACGGGTGCACGGTCTTCAGATCAAAGATGGTGCAGCCTCGTCCTCTTCGTCCTCGTCGTCGGCAATCCTCACTAGCCGGCGGTGCTTCGGGGCTTGGCTGGTTTCTGCCGGCATTGCCTCCGTGGGGGATGGCTCCACAGCCATTGGCCTCTTTCCCGCTAATCTGTCTTCAGCAGTCGGTGCTGGTCAGGTCTGGCCTTCTTCGCTACTGGTGTATTGGTGACACCGAGCAGCATCGTCCGCCGAGGGGTCCACCCCAGCGAGATGGTCCATACCAGGTGCCAGCGGTATATACACCAAGCACCGGTCAATATCTCCTATCTGCAATACAACAATGACAAGTCATCAGTCAAAAGACTACAGTATTCATGTAGCAGTACAAATAAACAAAGGTATTCATTTACCTTAGGAGCCGGTCGGCCTAGCTTAAAGGCATGCATCCGGTCATCACTTCAAACGAAGTTGTAATCAGTTAGGTTGAATAGCTCCTTCATCAACTGCTGGACCTTTGATTTTTCCAAACCGTCCCTGTGCATCCTGGTCGGGTCTTGGCTTCCTGCATACTCGTACGCAGAGTGCACCCTCCTCTGGCAAGGCATCACTCGTCGCACAAGGAAGTTCCCGACCACTCTAGGACCGTCCATGCAGGACCAGTCGATCAGGCTCATCAGCTCTGCTACTTGACCAGTGTAGTCTGGATGGTCTGTCTAGCTAACCCTCTTATCGGGGATATAGCCCACGTCACAGAACGTGGCACTGCCCAGCTCTTCCCTGACATAGAACCACCTCCTGTACCACTCGGTGAGGGAGGTGTTCCATGGGCAGCTGAGGTTGCGAGTCTTCATTCCGTCGTGAAGATTCAGGTATACTCCACCTGCAATCTTAGAGCCTCCAACTGCTCCCTTCTTCCTTAAACAGAATAGATAAAGGAAGAGGTCGAAGTGCGGCTCTATTCCAACATAGGCCTCACACAGTTGGATGAAGGTGGAGATAAGGAGAACAGAATTCGGGTGCAGATTGCAAATCCCAATCTCATAGTAGAGGAGAAGACCTTGGACAAAGGATGAACGGGAACCCCAAAAGCCCTTTTGAAGAAATCATCAAAGACTACAATCTCACCGATGCGGGGGTCGGGGTAGCTCTCCCCATCTGGCGCCCTCCAGCCGCCGAGTTCTTGGTTGTGCAGCAGTCCCATTCCGATGAGGTCGTTGAGGGACCTCGTGCTGCTCCGTGATTTTTTCCACTCCTTGGCCATCATCTCGGCCCTCTTCTTCGAGTCGCTCTTCGCCATTGATGCCGCAGGGAGAGCTTTGAACTAGGTGTTGAAGATGGCAATGGTAGGAGGCAGCAGTGGCAAGGGCAGCATGTTTCTTAGCAAACGTTGGGTAAAGAGTATGGATGCCACATCGAGCCTTTTATAACAACAAACCCACCTTTCCCACTTCCCATTTTTTGGGGGAGTGGGTGGATCTTGCGGCGGCTGTGACATTTCGGTTTTCAATGATTAACGCAGTTAATTTGGTGGTTTTTCTACATAAGTGATGGTTTCCTTTTCTTGGACCATGCAAAGAGCGGCTGCACAGTTACCAGGCGCACCTTTTTACGCAACAGTCTGACAATACGGCAGGACGCCCTGTCACGTCACACCTTAATACGGCGATATAATTTTTTCAAAAAAAGATAAGCAGGATCTTTGGTCAGATAGACATGATATACCTGGGGACTGTACCGACCACCGAGCATTATATGCTTGGGGACGGGTCGACCAATTTCGTCCATTTGAAATCCTGAGGACTGTACCGACCACCAAGCATTATATGCTCGGGGACCGGTCGACCAGTTCATCCATTTGACATCCTGAGGACTATTCCAACTACCGAGCACGTCTGCGTTTCCAACCATGCTCGGGGACTGGTCGACCAGTCTCTGTGCCGTGCTCGAGGACTGTGCTGACCACCGAGCATGATTACATTTATAACCGTGCTGGAAGGCTCATCAATCACTCCCTGTGTTGTGCTCAGGAATTGCTTCGGTTACTCTCTGACCATAGCTTGGGGATCGGATGGGATAATTTTTAGTTTTTTAGACCTTGCTACAAGGCTCATACTTCGCCTTCTAGCAAGCTCGGGGACTACATCGGTACGATGCATCTAGCGATGCACGTTAGTATCAAAAATTTTAAGATGATTTTCTTTTTAGACCGTAGCACCACGTGCCTACGTCACCTACTACCAGGCTGGGGGACTAAGTGGGCACGCTTCACCTTGCGGTGAATATGCTTGCTTTTTGAAAGACTATACTTTTCAGAAAAGTAAAGTGGGCTCACTTCATCAGGAAATAAATCTTTTTTGATTAAGAGCACCATGCATTCTTCAAACAACCTGCTTCTTCGATGTCAATGTTTATCAACTGTCTTTTGAGTTGGTTAAAATACCATTGCAACTGTTTAGGCGACTTTTCTGCTTATCGAAGACGTCAAGCCTCACTTGTCGAAGAAGCTCAAGACGGCGTGCTACATCACAATACACGGTGCTCGGGGACTAGCTGTGGGGGTATAAACCCATATACCCTTACGGCTAGACTTGGGCCAGGAGGCCCCATCACGAGACAGTTCGAGGCTTGATCCAACTGCTCGGAGTTTCACGTAAGGAAACAAGACGTAGAGATCAAGCAGGATTCTAGTCGGTTAGAATAGGAATTGATATCGTGCTCTCTATGGCAATTGTAACCGACTAGGATTAGTTTCCAGATCTGTAACAACCCTGCCCTCTGGACTATATAAGGAGAGGCAATGGACCCCCCTAGGACATCTCATCTCAACTCAACACAATCCACAACAATACAACCAGACGCAGGACGTAGGTATTACGCCCGTGTCTTGCGTCACCATCGAGTTCGTAGCTTGCGCACCGTCTACCGATAAACTACTACCCTGGGTATACCCCAAGGTAGACTGCCGACTAGCTTTCGTCGATACTTTCTTGTAGTGCGCTTTCTCATGTCTTTTGCACCTTTCCACGTGTCATACCTGAAATTGATATTTGCAACAAAACTTGTGGAAAGGTTAGTTCAAAGCCCTACCATCTATTTATTTTATTTATTAAAATGATGTTTATAATTATAAGATAAGGGGTACCAACAACTCCCCCACACTTGGTCCATTGCTTGTCCTCAAGTGAAGGCACTAAAGACCAAATGGGTTCATCTTCCTTGTCAAAAGAATCTACATACAGGTTATTCCCAGCTTCACTTGGATTTATGAACTTCAAAGTGTCTACCAAGCTATCTTGGGTAATTGAAACGTGGAACAGCCTGGATTCAAATCCTCTTACATAGTCTCTACGAAAAAACTTGGGGTTTTTGCAAGACTTTGAAAAATAAAGATAGCATATGTTTCTTGAATGATGCTCTCAAGTCCCTCCTAATATGTGAGTGGTTCCTTACCAAGGCATAAAGAGTTGATACCTTCTTTTTGATCATCCTACTTCTAAAAGGCTTATCTAGAGTTTTGGGTAGGTATGATGGTGGAAGTTACTTACCCTACATATGTTGTCGAGTCAAACCCAGGACCATATCGGAGGGAGTGCGCCACACCCTTAGATCAGAATGTGCAAGTGTGTGGAATTTTTGGTGTAATCCTATCACTACTTTTATTGCAACATTCCTTGCATCAAGACCCTCTTTTGAAATGAGATGAAAAACTTGAGAGGATATGGGCTATAACACAAATTTTATTTTATTATTTTTTTATTATTTTTTTGGACGGGTATGAATCTTTCCCCGTTTTGCCCCTTTGGATTTTTCTCATAATATTTTTTTCTTATATATATATATATAGCCCATTCCTATGATTCGGATGAAAACGAAAGAGAGCTTTATGATAACAAATGCAAGGAATGTATATGAATGCACAATTCTCAGGGTGAGATATTGGCATTTTTATTTGGTAAATATATGTGCGCAACCCTGAGTGTAAGAGTTGGCGAAATTTTGGGTGGATGGAGAAAGCATGTTGTGCGCGACTTCTCAGTGTGAGAGTCGGCTTTTATATGGTGGGTGCAAGTGAATTCTGATCTTAGAGGCATGAAACATCTCTCGATAGCGGTCCAAAAATTTGACCAAACTCAACACAGAGCAAGCAGCATATGTAGAAGGTTTAATCATGAACAAATATTTGGCCATGGTAGGAATAAAGCTTGATCATTCAATAAACTTGCTATTGAATTTTGCTTTTTATAAAAGAAAACCCAGGTACTATGCAAGAACCGGCAAGCATCATGTCATCCTACTATATCACATACGTCAATTACTTAGATAAAATGGGGTCCCTATAACAAGTGTTCATAAATCTCTAGGGATATTAGCTAAGAATAAAAAGTATGCAAAAACATATTTGAACATAGGAGACATGTTCGATGGAGTACGAAGGTAACATCATTTTAAACATTTCATTTGAAAATCTTTTTGGGGGAAGAGGGTTTGCACAAACCGAGATTTTTGATTGAATAGTCTTTCCCCCACACATGTTTTCTTTCCTGTCATGGTTAGTCCCAATATATATAGAAAACAAGTGCACAATATAAACAAACTTTTTTTATTGATAACTTTGAATAGGCACATTACATTGGAAGAGAAAAAATATTTGAAACATAAATATTGTGAAAAGGAAAAATGTGCCTAAACAAAGATTCATGCATGAGGTGTGGTCTAAAGATCTTCAACAAGACGACCAACACCTAAGGCTTCAGCGACCTTTCTAAGTTCAGTATTAAACTTGAAGCAAAACCTATTAACATCATCACTAAGGTTCCTAATCTCAGTGTTCTTTTCCTCTAGGTCGTCTTCTAAACCCCGTAACTCAGCATGTAGGCTAGTCTGCTTAGCTAAAAGCTCGGCTATGATATTGGGATCATCTTCTTCATCGCTGCTCTCGTACTGTCCTACACGACGCTTGATTGACGGTTGTGGCAAGTGCCTCCTGATCCTAGCAACAGTACTAGACGATTCCGTGTTCTTGGCCTTGCCACCCATCTTGCTACCAGCATGATTGCCTTGCCTATCACCACTAGGGGCTTTTCTCTTAAGTCATATGTTGCTAGTAGATGAACGGGCAGTAGCGGGTATGTTGGCGGCGCTATTGGTGGGCGCTTTGTGGTTTGCTGGTAACAATACTAACGGCTTTCTCTTCTCAACATGGACCTCCTTGCTAGAACTCTCTTAGTAAGGTGCTATGTCTAGATTGCCTATGGTCTTGGGAGCATTTGATCAGCGAGAGGGCATAGCTAGACATGGTCACTACTGAAGAATGGGAGAGCTTAGCAATCTTCACAAGAAGGAGATGAGAAATGGTTGGTGTGAGAAGAGAAGAGGCCTATGGAGGATTTTATAGGTGCTAACGCAGTCTTCGATCTGGAAACAACTTGATCGTAACCATGGCGTGATGCTAATTAGTGCAGAAGAGGAAGGGAAAAAGATTGGGGCCGATTAGCAGACCTGGGGGTGCGCCCGCCCAGGGTGCGGCTGCACCACTGGGTCCACCAGTCGGCCTCAGTCTTTCGGGTATTTCTTTCCCTCTCTGAGTATTTCACGATCCTAGTTAGGATCAATCGTGATGCGCAGTGGAATCAGAGTGATAGTGTGTGGGATAGAGTTTTGAATTTTGAAAACTTTCTAAAAGCTATCACACTATCATGCATTTATGAGTGATTGATACCCATGATCACAAAGATTCAAAAATGAAGAAAAGATCATAGGGGCAATATGGACTACTCATAAATACAACAAATGCACCATTTATTCAAAACATAAATGGAAAGAATTTATTCAAAATAAATAAATAAAAAGAAAATATATATTTATATTTTTTTATAAGTAAAAACTTACCTAGGGATAACTTACCGATTTACCTTCGCTAAGGGCTCATCTTTATAGTCCGTTGAGCGGGACTCTTCTCTCATTACTTCTTGCTTGATGATGGCACATCCGTCTTAGGAGGAGTAGGCAGCTGCACCTGCTTGGGCCTCCACTTTAGTAGTATCACCTTTGGAGGTGTGGAAGTTTGTTCAACCTTCTGCTTTGGTTTCCACACCTGCTTCAGTTGTGAAGGCTTGGGGACTTCGTCCCTCTTTTTATTCTTTCTAGGAGTTATTTTCCTTTTTTGCTACTTATTATTTTTCTTAGGAGCCGCCTTTTCTTTTTTCTCCGGCTTTTTCTTAGATATTTTTGTATTTTTAATAAGTTGAGGCTGGATCTCAACCTGCCTGATGCCTTGGGGGTTTGGCCCATAGAGGATGCGTATCATGATGCACTCTTGTTGACGGCGTGGCCTAAACTCGAACTTCTGTTCTTGGCCATTAATGTTGAAGCGGATTTCTCCAGCCCCAACATCAATCTGTGCTCCAGCCGTACTCAAGAATGGTCTTCCTAGGATTAGTGGTGTTTCTTTAGTGAGCTCCATGTTGAGCACCACAAAATCCACTAGAACATAGTATCCTCTGATCTTGACAGGGATGTCTTGAGCAATCCCTGTCGGGTATCGGACTGACGAGTCTGCCAACTAGAGTGTCATGGTGGTTGGCTCCAAGTTGGTGAAGTTCAGCCTGTCAAAGACTGATTTCGGCATGACGCTCACACTCGCCCCCAAATCACATAGGGCGTGGTCAAATTGCTGGGCCCCAATTGAGCAGGAGATTGTGGGGCACCTAGGATCCTGCTTCTTCTCGGGCAGCTCATTGAGTATAGCTGCGCTACATTCTTCTGTCAGCTTGACAACTTCAGTGGATGGCAATGGTCGCTTCCTGTTGATGATGTCCTTGATGAACTTGGAGTAGGATGGAATATGTAAGACATCCATCAACGGTACACTGACGTGCGTCTTTTTGACCATTTCCACGAAGCGGAGGAACTATTCATTTCCATCCTTCTTCTTCCTCCTTTCTCTTGTGGGAAAGGGTAGCATCGTGGTGTCCCCATAGTTGTTTGGGGTCGGATCGTCTTCCATGGATTCTTCTGATGGTTGAGCTGGCCCTTCTGCCTGTGTTTCCTCCTGTTGCCTTGGCGCCCTTCCTGTCTTATGGTTAGGATAAGGGGGATCATGAGTGGTCTTACCCCCTCTCGTGGTCACTGCATTTACATTTTCCACAGAATCAGGAGGAACAATAGCTTTAGCGGTAGAAGCAAGCTGAGCTACTTTTAACTCGATCTTCTTATTAAAAGCTAGCTGATCTCTAACAAAAAGGGTCAGGCCATCAAGCTTTGTATTTATGTTGACAAACATTTGATCATTTTTAGAAAGGTTTTTAACAAGATTTTCATTGTTTTTCGTCAGACCTAGCACAAGATCTTTCAGCGAAGGCTGGGAGGAATTAAAACTGGGGTAATTACCTTGGGGGCGGTTCTGGTTGTTCCACCCATTACCTTGCTGTTGTTGGCGAAACCCGTTGTTGATGAACGATGCGTCCTCCTGGGTTCTAGGGTAATTGATCCCCATGTGGCCAACATTCCCACATTCCTCACACGTCATGCGTGAGTCGATGGCTTAGACAGTGCTGGTGGTAGGATCAGTGGCCTGTCCGTCCAATCTCTTCATTAGTAGGTCTATTTTTGCGGTAAGCAGATCCGTCTCCTTCAAGGTATGCATGCCTTTTTGTCTTTTGCGTCCCTCTACCCAACTCTGGTTGGCTACCATCTTCTCAATTAATGTCGTAGCATTCTCGATGGTCAGGGAGAGGAACACACCTCCAGCAGCGGCAACGATGTGCCCATTAGACATGGGCGTGAACCCCTTGTAAAAATTTTGAAGCACGAGCCAATCTTCCATCTCATGGTGGGGGCAGGCCCGGATGTACTCCTGGAGCCTTTTCCAAGCCTCAGGAATGGATTCGAGTGAAGTCTGCTGGAAGTTTGATATCTTTCCCCTCAAAGCATTTGTTTTGCTCATGGGAAAAAATTACGCGAGGAATGCCGCGGTACATTTGTCCCAAGTGTTGACAGCTTCCTTACTCTGGTAGAACCATTGCTTCGCCTTCCCCGAGAGGGAAACAAGCGGAGCTTGACGCTTTCAGGTGCGACATCCTTGATGATGATGGTTTCGCACAGCTCAAGGAAGTTCTGTAGATGCACGTTTGCGTCCTCACTTGGCAAACCACAGAACTGGTTTGCCTACACCATCATGAGTAGGCCAGTGCGAAGCTCGAAGTTTCCATTCCCAATGTTGACTGCGGGCCCAACAGGCACGTTGGCAACAGCGGGGGTGGAATAGTCGCGGAGTGACCTAGCCATGGTAGTTGAAACAGATGGTGCGGGGTGATTGGTTCGACTGTCGGCGGCGTGGTAGAGGAAGAAATGGCACGAGTCCTTTTCTTCCTTGGGAGTGCCTCCGCATTGTTGTTGAAGTTTGCCGGCAAGTTAAAACCGCTCATACACTATCCTGTTTTCATTCCAATAAAAAAGGAAGAAAACAGCAAAGATTAACCTGCTTAAACTATGGCTAACAATGCTTATTTTGTAATCAATGCTAAATGCCCAAGCTAGATGTTTGCATTGTTCTTTGCCCTCCCCGGCAACGGCGCCAAAAATGCTTGTTGGCATTTCTTAGCATCACTACTAAAGATAGACTATAAATCCATCATTAGCAATGGCACCAGAAATGTCGGGTGTTGGTATACCATAACTATCGTTATGTCAGAGAGATAACCCAAGGCCTTTAACGGCGCCGGCCTTAGCAGTGCAGTCTGGTAACAATAATTAGGAATGTAGGATTGGCCATCCTAACCATCCTTACTTACAATATGCAAAGATGTAGCACGGCGCTAGATAAATGCACAGAGTTTACAATATTAAATAACCGTACATTGGTACGCCAATCGATAGTTCATGAATATAAAGAATAAAACTGCAAGCGAATAGAACTATCATTGTAGCATTTCAACCCGGGAGTATTCAAGGGTTATCATATTTAATCCCGTAGGAGGGTGTAACAAATGCATCTAGCTTGGTTTGTAGCATGATCACTTATTGAGATGCATAGGTAGACATAGTCTAATCAGGAGTCACGGCAGGCTCTTAAAATATGGATAGTGGACACACTCATCGAGGCAACCTCAAGGAATAAAGAGAAAATAAGGAAATAAAAGAAATAAAGAACAACTACTTGAGCCGGCGTTGATCTTATATAACTATGCAAAGAATTGTTAGTAGAACATCTAATCAATATAACTAGAGTTAGAACTAAGTTTGAGGCTCTGGGGAGATCCCCGCTGATCTCCGCATTCCCGAGCACCTTGCCCGTGTAATTGGAAACGCCTCCTAGCCCCCCAGGACCCCAACCCTTCGGATTGACAGGCTCGGCTAAGAGTGGCCATCACAGCCCAATGAACCGTTACCCCAATCTTAATCCTTTGTCTATTCATACTAATTCGATGAACGATGAAGAACAAGGATGAACACATCAAGAACATAGCACAAGAACTAAGAACTAGTTCACATACTATGAACAAGATATGAACACAACTATACTCTAATTCAATTACATAATCATATAAATAAGATAAGAACTTGCTCAGGGAGGAGAACTAAATTGTATTCATACCAAGAAGCTCTAAGATCCTCCAAGGTGACAAGCTCTCCTTGCTAGCTTTGCCTTGCTCTAGTACTAAATCTAAACTGAAGAACAAGTGTAGAAATGTGAGGTGTATTGCTCCAAATGATGGTGTGTGTGTGTTGAATGGTGTGGAGCCATCTATTTATAGCCCAACAAGGACGGTTCATGGCAATCTAAATTTGGTAGGAGGTGAAACCGTCCTATGCATGCTGCCATGCAACTGCCTGAAAAAGGTGGGACCGAGTTGCCGCTATGGGGGGTGCGCCTGCACCAGGGTGCGGCCGCACCACTGGTGGGCCCCCTAGCCACCGCCTTCGCATGGTCGGTTCGCCTCTAGACCCTGATCCTTCCCGTGGTTACGGATGGATCTAGTTCGGTGTTTTGGTGGGCTTTTCCATTTATCTTTGATTTGCGCCTTTTCTGAATACGCTTTCTTGAAGTGTGCTTTCTTGTGTCTTTTGCGCCTTTCCACGTGTCATACCTGAAATTGATATTTGCAACAAAACTTGTGGAAAGGTTAGTTCAAAGCCCTACCATCTATTTATTTTAATTATTAAAATGTTCTTTATAATTATAAGATAAGGGGTACCAACAGCGAGGTGTCTGCCGACCTCCGGCAGAGGTGTTCCAGGCTCGAGACCAAGGCTCGAGAGGCTCGGGAAAAGGTCAACCCTCTGGAGAAGAGGGTAAGCGACCTTGTCCAGGAGTCTCTAGAGCAGAACGCTACCGCCGAGAGATACTAGGGCGAGGTCGTCCGGGTGGAGACCCTACTTGGCTAGAAGGTCCTTGCCCTAAACCAAGTTCAGGACGAGCTTGCCGAGGCTCGAGGCCAGGTGTCTCTTTGGCGGAGTCGGGCAGAGGAGTATCAGAAACGAGCTGAAGGTAAAAGTCATACCCTTACCTTAGTTATTAGTGTGTAGGTTTGTTCCTTACTTTTGCCTTTTCACCATAGAGCTGGAGATGAAAGTGGCTGAGGCAGCTTCGTGTGGTTGAAGTCCATTGACGCCGAGGTTGCTGAATGCTCGGTGCTAGAAACCGTTGTCGCCTCGGCGTGCGAGGGACTTGTGGTTGAAGCCAGTCCCTCGGGATCCTCTCTGCGAGGGCACATCGAAGCCCTGTACTCCCAGGCTAGGGAGAGGCTGAGGGACGCCCTTCACGATGGGGTGAAGAAGGCCCTGGCCGTGGTGAGCTCTCACTACGTGGGCATTGATCTGCCGGCCGTAAGTGAGGGCTATGTCCGCCCAGATGACAAGGAGAAGGCCTAGGAGGAGGTGTAGAAGCTTGTCGACAATGCAGAGGCCCTAGGAGATGCCCTGGCCACCTTCTTTGACGCCGAAGTCGAGCTTCCCCCCCTCGGCATGCAGGATCCTAGGTAGTCAGTGCAATGAGGCCCTTGTTTTAGTTAGTATATTTTGTAAACATCAGAGGCCAGTGGCCTCTCTCTTTTGTAAACTTAATATTTATATGAAATATGAATGTTTTCCTTTTTAGAATCTCTTTGTGTTTCTTTTTGGCCCGGGGGCCGACCAAGCCTCGACAGCGCGAGGTTGGGTGAATCGCCAAGGGTCTAAGTTTTTTATTAGTGCGTCCCGAGCCTAAGCCCCTTTCCCCTTCTTAGTGTTCTAAAATTCGAACAAACATACCTGATCCTAAGGGGTGAGTAGAAAGTGTCTTAGCCTGTGGGCGTGGATCTGCTTTCAAGCTCGTTTCCTCTTAAGACTTAGGTAATTAATTTGCGGTTCTTAGTCTTTTTAAGAAAGGAAAGATGATCTTGGGTCGGGGAATTCTAACTTATGCGAAAAAACTAGGGTCATCACAGGGGGTTCCCCCTGTAGCCCTGGAGGGAGGTTCAGACTCTACAGGATAGAGCCAAGGCTTACTTTCTAAAGAGAAACAGACTTATAATTTATATCTTTTATTATTTCTCCATGGTAAATTACAAGTGATTCCTTTACAAAATTTAAGGGTAGAAGCGACGTAGCTGTTCTATGTTCCACGCGTTGTTGCAGACCTCTCCTTCCTTGTTGGTGAGTTTATATGTGCCGGGTCGGAGAACTTCGGCGATGATGAAGGGTCCTTACCAGGGAGGCGTGAGCTTGTGGTGGCCCTTGTTGCTTTGCGTGAGCCTTAGCATCAAGTTGTCGACTTAGAAGGCTCGGCCTTAGACTCGTCGAGCGTGGTAGCGTCGGAGGGCCTGTTGCTACTTGGCAGATTGTAGAAGGGCTACATCCCTGGCCTCGTCCACCTGGTCCAGCGCATCTTCTTGGAACGTCTTGTAGCTATTTTCATCATAAGCTTGCACCCTTGGAGACCCATACTCTATGTAACACCCAGTGTTATGGTTGCATCAATCACATGCATAACATGAGCATCATCATCTACTCAAGCATATCATGATCATCATCTACCTTGAGCCATGTCATTTTATGCTTAAGTGTGCTTTAACTTGTTTAATCATGCTTCCTATGCTTGTGTTTGTGTGAACCATGCTCATGCTTGTGTGTTAAGCCTTGGTAAGTAGTTTATCTATGCTTAACAAAACCTTTGGAACAATGTTCATGTTGATCACTTCTCCAAAATAATCACTTAAGTCATACTTCCTTGTGTAAGTCCTAGAAACAATGTTTGCATGTCAAAACTTTCGACAGCAAAGTTGTAGCAAATTTTATAACGAACAAAAGTTGTTTGATGGCCATCTCATGAAAATGATAACATCATGCTCAAAAAGTGTTTGCAAGGCAGTTTTGGGTGCTGTTTTAGCACTTAGCCAAATTTGGCTAAGTCCTGGCGCTAGCAGTTTGCTCAATCGATTTTGGAAGCCTCACATCTCTCAATCCAGGCCGATTTGGCTCTTGCTTCAGTTGACAATGTTGTAGAACACGGCTAGTACTCCAACTTTGTCAACTACACCATCTCCTAACTCACCATGGTTTGGGAGATAATCATCGTCGAGATGGCTAGTTTATAATACAAATATAAAATATACCATGTTTTCAGGGAAAAATAATTGTTATGATTTAATCTTGTTATTTATGATTAAATTCATATCTCTTGTTATGCTGTTCCTTTTGCTATGAAATTTTTATGGTAGTCTCTGAGTGTCATTAGAATGCTATGATAAATATTTCATGATTTTTGGAGTACTGTATCTGTGATATGTAATTTATGTTTGTGATATGGCATGTTTTCTTAATTAAATCATAATAAAAGTTTGGTGCTTATGCTGGTGCTCTACTCTGGTGTCAAACTTGAATATGGTAATAGTAACATGTAAATAATTTGAAATCTGTTGTTTGACACTATCTAAGCTTTGTTTCCTAATTTATGAAATAAGCACCTTGTCAGATGTTAAATGCTTGTCTTGAATTTGGCATGTGCAATTGCTCTGAAAATTTTATGGTTATGTCCAGATGCTATGCTTGTGCTTGTGTAAGTTTCGTAGATTTTTCTGAGCACTTTTGCTAGTATCTTGTAATTATGTTCCTTTATTGAATTAAATTAATAAGGGTCATTATATTAAATGTTTAGGGGATTAACATATGATGTTCTGGTCATATTATGATATGCTTGTGCTTATAAGCCATGTAGTTGACACTAATTATGTTTTGGTTATGTCATTAAATAATTAATTAAAGGGTTAAAAGCTGTTCTGGACAGCAGGGGAGTAATCCAACCTTTGCTTAATGATAATTTGGTTTTATAGAAGACTTGTCTAAATCAAAGTTGTTACAGACTTTATGAACTAGCGGTGGATTAATTTTGGGATCATTTGGTCTGATAGTTTAAAAGTTATAGCTCTTCCAAGTTAGGTTCCAGAAATAGATGTTCTCTTTTTTTCTGGGATAGAACCTGGAACTTCGTTTAAATGACTTGTTTAACTTATGAATCATGCTTTGATGTCTAAAGATGAAATGTAGACAATTTCATAAGCTTTCCAGAATGTCCTCATTCATATTTGTTGGATCTGTATAGCTCCAGTTATGATTTATTTCTTGAGCTGCTCTGTTATGTAAGGATTGCTGTTGTGGTTTGACTTGCTAGGTCTTGCTAAGTTAATTAGTTATCCTTTGTGAGTTTATCTTGGAAGTTTACTCAGTAAATGAGTGTCCAGTGAAGTTCTAATTATATTGTCAAGCATTCACCCCCATCTAGTATGCACCCATTCTTACTTATCATACATGCAATAGGTGCACCGGACGCGACAGCTTCATTCGAGCTCCAGGTGAACCCCGAGGGTCAAGAGATCAACCCGGCGGTGGAGGTCCAGCAAGCCGGACACGAGGAGCCCGAAGAGGAGATTGAGTGCCTAAATCACGAGCCTGCATCGTTCGTGAAAGGCGAGCCCCGGAGCATCTTAAGTCTCCCTCTTTAATTTCAAAAGTTTACTTGGTTATGTTATATCTATTGATGCATTACGTATAGGAGTTGTGATGAAACCCTTGCTGCATTATACTCATTCCTTGTCCAGATATCTTACCACTACCTGGTTATAGAGTTAGGATCGAGTAGCGGCTTAGTCCTGCTTTAATCGGTAGAAGTCAGGTGATATCCTGTCACCTGCGCGAGAGAGGGTTGTGTTGGATCACGATTGTCTATATGTGCTATCGTGGAATGAACCTGTTTAAAATGACTTAAGCCAGGCGGAGTTTTGCAAGGTTGTAGTAACTCCGTCTGTGGCAGCTAAGGACCGATCGTTGTGCGTCGTCTTATCATATTGAACGCATGCCTGACACTTAGTTGGCTGGATAACTCGTTCCGACCGCGAAGCCTAGTAGTACGACTCAGGCCAGAAGACCGTCAAGTATAAAGTGCGCACTACCGGAGGAAGTGCGGTGTGCGGGGGACCATTGGTGTAAGACCAAAGGCAGGTGAGTTAAAAGTCCTGACCTCTCTGGCAGAGTGGTAGCCCTGGGAGTGCGGCGCTGATCGGAGCCACGATTCCTGAGTCATACCAAAGGTGACCCGCTTGCTCTCCGATGTGGGATGCTTGGGTGAGTGCTAGGAATAACCCTCCAGCTGGATAGGAATCGATTCGAATCGTCGTCTCTCTCAGATAGTGAGAACTTGACAGAGCAGCGGCAAACGTAGCATTCCCTAAGTACAATAGTACTTGATAATGTGGTTGATGATAGCAAGGAAGAACATATGATGAACTTGATATGGTTATTATTGCTTGTAATAATCAAGTGAAGTGTTTTAGTCCAGGTGCTAATCTAGTGATAGGCTAATGATGATTAATATGATGCTAATACCAGTTGTAAGGTAATCACTTAAGCTTTTGGCAAATGTTGAGTCAAACTAGCTACACTTTATACTTAGCCTTGCATGATCCTTGGTGTCTTTTATGTTTTACTAGATGGGTAAGTCTAGCTGAGTACCTCCTCGTACTCAGGGTTTATTCCCACCAATTGCAGATGATATCTTTTATGATGGCTTCTGCAAGACCTGTCTCCATCCCGCTAGGGATGAAGACTAAACCGTTGGGCACGGTTCTCGAACTACTTCGTATCTATCGCTTTTGATGGATGGCATCAGACTCTGGCTGAAAATGAACTTGTGAAATGAACTGTGGAATTTGAGTTGTAAACTATTTTGCTTCAGCTACTACAAACATGTGTTGTAATAACTAAGTAACTCCGATGTGGTGCTGCTTCGACGGCAATGAATGACTATGTAACATTCGCTGTGTTATGTTGAACTATTACGATCTTGGTTTGTTGCAAGTTGGTTTGAAGTCCTTCGTGATTTCAGTTGACTACCGGAATTATATGGGCTCAAGTTTGGAAACTTGATTACTAGTTGATCGTTTCTACACTTGAACTCTTATAATTTAGAGGGTTCTGTGACAGCTGGTATCAGAGCAAGTTCAGCATTATAAATGCAGCGTTTGTGTATTTAAAAACAAAAGAGTTTTTAAATAAAATTGTGAAAATCAACACTTAATTATGCCAGTGGTCGAATCCTCCTTGCCCATATAAGGACTTTAGGTGGCTATTTAAGTACTGACTTGGGGGGTTTTATTTTATGTATCTCCGGCAGTACTGAGGTATGGATGTGTGATGACCGTACTATGCTACCCTGTGGTCTAATGGTAGAGGTAGCCTTCATATGTGAGTTAGCAACATGTGTCGCTAGATTTAAATTATGCAACGTCACACCTACGCCCTGGTAAGTGTGAGCTGTGAGAGCATGATCGTCCAAACGGCGGTCTAGGGGAGTGTTCGCGGTGGTTTTCTGGAGTGGTTACATGTATAACCATGGAACCATGAAAGAAACTTAATTGGGGAGCATTTAATTTCTCGGGTAGCTGTGGTGTCATGGTTTGTGCGTGTTTGGCATGTACAAGCGATGTGCACTTAGTTTACTGCTTTCTTGTGTGATATATTAGGAATTGTTGGGCTGCAATGAAGTTTTCTGCAGATACTCTAACAGCGCACGTGTAAATCGCTAGTTATTGTATCGAGAGACGAATGTTTGCCACCGTATATCCGTTAGAATATTAATTTCCTAAGTTTATGAGGACGTACGATTCGCGCGTGCATCATGTCGCATTCATACATACATTCTATCTACTCCTTCCCTTATGATGTCGTCCCTTTTAATTAAATAAATATTGCTTAAACTAATCCTCTTTTACCCATGGTTAGTCCTTTCCACAGATGGACGTGCCCGCTTCATCTTTTGCCTTATCTCTACTATTCTTTCTTCTTATCTAATCCTTGATCTCTGGTCTATCATAAATTTAAACATGTCTATCTATGAATTTCAGAGACCTATGGGCATACATCTCGAACCACCAAAATCTTCAAAGCCTATCATAGCATCTAGTTTTGAGATAGACCCCGAATACATATAATTTGTTCAAAAACAACCTTTCTCAGGAGAAGGTGAGGAAAACCCATACACACACCTAAGAGAGTTTTATCGAGTCTGTGACCTCCTTCGCATAGAAGGCATGTCCGATGAGACCCTTAAATGGAAGCTCTTTCCGTTCTCTTCAACGGGAAAAGCTAGACATTGGTACAAACTCAAAGTAGGGAGTGTTCATGGAGATTGAAAGGAGTTATATAATAGTTTTCTTTTTAAATATTTTCCAATCTCCAAAGTGGCAGAACTTCGGTGTGAGATTATTTCTTTTAGACAACTAGAAGAAGAATCTCTTGGCAAATCATGGGACCGCTTCATTAACCTTACTCTCACTGGCCCAAAGCTTTCTATTCCAGAAGAAGTTCTTCTAATTCACTTTTTTGTGGGCCTTAGTAGGGAAAATAAGCGAACCATTCATGCGGCCTCTGGAGGATCTTTCCACCACCTATCCGCTAGTGAAGCTTGGAATTTGATTGGTTTAATGAGCGAAAAGTCTCCTAGCTTTTATATCCCTGAGAAAGAGAAAGAACCAGTTCCTAGACAAGAAGAAGTTTCGATAGCCAGATCATAACCACTTCAATCCCAAACTTTAGCTATCGATCCTGAACCATCAATATCCCAAAATTCTCCAAGGGAGGAAGGAATTCCGACCTTAAATCTTTCAAATGCTGATGGTTTAGACTTCTGGTTCCATAAGAGACCTTCAAGCAAGGATAATTCAAATCCTTGCAATAATGTTTCTCTTAGAGAATGTCCAGGTTCCAATTATGAAGAAGTCGAGGATGACATATCAAGTGAAGGAGAGCTAAGCCATATAGAAAATTCTATCTGCTCCCCTTCCATGTTCACAAGTTCTAAATCCATCCTTGACCTTAGAGATCCCTCTTATCCCTCTTCTTTTCAGTCTCATGATGATCCTAGCAATTCAACAAGACGACCAAACCGAAGGAGTCATGAAACCATAAGGATGGCATGTCAAGTAATGCCATAAAAGGTGAGCTAAGCTATATAGAAGATTCTATCAGCTCCCCTTTCCTGATCACAAGTTCCAAATGGCTAGAATGTGTAGAATGGATGGATAAGGAAGAAGCCTTAATGGATTCTGACTTTGGCTCAATTTCAAATGGTGAGTTCTTGACTCCCTTTGAAAATGGGATTCATCCGAATATAGAAGAGGACATAAGTGAGACCAATCTAGGAGAAACTCTGAACATTCAGATTGGAGACGAAGATAACATTAATGAGCATGGAATTTATTTCATAACCACTTTGTTTACTCCATGCTCATATGCAACATCTTCCCAATCTATTGGTCTCTCCAACGTCACCACATTTGAGATCTCCAACCCCCTCTTCTTTTCTATTTATAAAAACTTTAAAAGGGCGGTTGTCGATGCATATGTCTATAATAAATATTGCAGATCTCGTTGAGTTGATCTTGATATAGGTCAGCGTTGGAAGGGAAACCACTTCGTCGAGATAAATTGATGGTTTCCCAAGGACAAGCTTAGTGTCTTAAAATAAGCACTGATCAGATCATAACATGAGCTTTTAATTATTTACAACATTACCTGGTGTATTGAGCATATAAGGATAATCGTAAAAAATATTCCTTTGGGTATTCTTGTTACTAACCTTTACAGGATTCGAGCAAGAAGATCGGATGAATGACAAGCACAAGGTATGTCCAACCAATCATCATACAACATTGAATTAAATCCAAACTTGAATTTTGCAAAATTCAAGCTTGGGGGAGTACTTTACATAAAAACATCCTTTGCCATGTTGCTATGTTGGTTGTCCCTACCTTTGAGACATGCTCAATTTGTTAAATACTAATCACACTACTTCATCTCCACTTGAGTAGATATCTATAAATGCTCTCATGCTTCCTTTATTTGCTTTAGTATATGTCTAGGTTTGGAGTAGTTTCATTTATCTCTTAAATAAGCATGGTGCTTAGTTTAGGAATGATGATCTTACTTCCAAGGGATTTTAAATTAAGTATGGTGCTTAGGTTAAAATGCCCTCCTAAATCAAATTAGACATGGTGTCTAGGTTGATTTTTGAGCCAATAGTATGCTATAGTAGATATTGGATATTTTGTTGGACTAACCTCTGCAGAAAAACTTTCAATATCGATCTGGAAAGTCTTGAGATAAACTCACATTGGAGACAAAGAGAGAGACACATCAAGTTTAACAATTTACACAAGGAAGACGTAGCTCATAAGAGATGATCCATGGAGGGTGCCACAAACACGATGCACAAAGAAAGGAAAGCTCCCACAAGGTGATACTGTACCATCACTCTTCAATTAAGGTAACATCTTAACGTATGTGACTATCGCTTTTATAAGCTTCTCCTTGGTTCTGGCGTTCACATAAATAAAGAGACAAACATGTATGATTTACAACTCTAGGTTAACCAACCCAATCGATTCAACATGTTTAGTCCTTCCACTTTTGTGATCCCACACTCCTAATCATATGAGCTAAAATGTTACACATTCAATCTTTGAGAGATATAAAGAAAAAAACATATACATAGATAGATTATCTTTCCATAAGGTTGAGCGATCTGATCTGACAAATGTTATAAGTACTACACTCATGAACTTATCATCCATCAACTTTGTCTTGCTCGCTATGCTGAAGGTTAGAGAAGAACAAATACACTTTTGGTTCTGTTGGTGTTTTCCACCAACAGGACCCATGCACTCGATCTCTGCCTTGTTTCTATGAGCAGGTACACTTCGAGCAAAACATGGAGGAGTTTTATAACTCTCAGACTCTACCAAGTGAAGGACCTGGACCTACGAGCACAAACACACCGAGCAAGATACTGCCAACGCCGCATTTTGAACTGCTAGACAAACGAAGAACATGGGTGACACCATATTAGGAGGTGCAGACGTCAAGGTCCGCACCTGAATCAAATGACGCACCTAAAGAATGAACACGGTGAGAAGTCTTGTTCAGAAGACTTAAAACATTGAACCCTCGCCGAAAGGTAAAATCAGTAGTTATCCATATTTATCCTTTCTGCATTCCCTTTTCCCTTTAATTACCTACTTTCCTTAAATGGCTTGTTAGTTAGTCATGCTATCTTGAAAAGAAAATAAAAATGTTAAAAATAGTAAGCCCCATGTGAGTATGCTCGTGGCATAAAACCCATAAGTACATTCACTGTGGTGGCGTAAAAATAAAATTAATATATTCCTGTCCTATAGAAATGAAAAAAATAAATTTATGATCCTACCAAAGAGAGTAATATTTATTAGAGGAAGCTCAACATGATAAAGGCAAAGAGATTTTATGCTAACACTTAACCAGTTCCACAAAGCTTTGTTGTCTATTTGAGCTCCACAGAATTCAAGGATCAAAGAAGACTAGCAGACGGAGGACATTCTAATCGCTGTCGGGGTGCTGCCGACATTCAAATACACCTCTGCCACCTGCTAGCTACATCAAAATAAATTACGTCAAAATCCAGCTTGGGGGAGAGCACCCCCATTTATCTAGCTAAGTGTTTCTACTCGCGTTTATACTTTACTCAAATAATAAAAAGATGCATAATCATAAAAACTCAAATAAAGAATTTGTGCTTATATATATATCTATGCTTAGTTTGCTAAATAAATAAATATATAAAGTTTGCTATGAATCCTCATGATAAGCTTTCACATGGAAATAATGAATAGTTGCTCTGCCATGATTAGTTCAAAATTGAAATCTCTCTCAAGTTTAGGCATGACTGTTATGAATTAAGATTTGCTCTAAATCTAAACTTGTGGGAAGAGTACTTGATCTAAAGTTTAAGTCGTTAACAGATACGATATGGGAAGGTTGAGCTGCTATTTATCTGTTCCTAGAGATGCTAGAATTCTGGAGAATTTTATCTTTGAAAATCTTTAAAATGTTGCATGATGAGTTCCTGTATGATGAGAGTTTAAAATCCTACCACAGCCATATATACATGCTTATTAGACTATGAACCATACATTTACTTTTTACTGCTTATGAGCATTGAGTGTGGTCAAGCTGTGTAGACCCTTAGGAGCTTGTCATGTGGTTAAAATCAAGATTCACTTGCACGTCCACTCATACATGCTGCTTCTACTCCGGAAGTATGCATCCACATACATCCACTCATTTCCATCTCCACATTCACCCAAAATTATTCTACTCCTATCCGGGAGAGAATAGCCAAAAACATTATCCCATTCCTGTTTTTCCCTGTAAAATAAATGCTAGAGATATTTTGGTTACTACCACTTGCTACATTATTCCAGGAGGGTGAGTGCTCTGAAAAAAAAGAAAAAAAGAAAGAAGTGAATACGAGGAAATAAAAAGGGGCAAGTGCCCAGAACCTTGAAGAAAAAGAAAAAGTGTGACGAGAGGTAAAAATGGACAAGTGTCCAACAGTAGAATTAGGGGTACAAGATACCCACCTGAGAGAAAAGAAAAAGAAAATATAGAGCATCTCATTCCCCTCAAAAAGCTTCAAAGTGCAAGAAAGGTATATATCCCCTCAAAAGAGCAAACTTAGAATTAGACTTTCACCATTGTTTTCACCATTATCACCATCATCACCATACACCATTCATTTGCCACACATGCACATCTTGATTTGACTTATTGACTTGTTCTTCTAGATCCATGGTTTGACTATGCAATAAATGTCTTATAAGTATGTATTAGTTGTCTCCCACCTATGAGCTCCAGATATCAAAACCTTATTAGAGTAGGGTGAGAGAGAAGGCATATACCATCACTGCCTTGGTAAGGATCCAGAAATACCACAAAAGAGAGACTAGAGAGAGTCATACAAGGAATCTCTGGGTTTTATTTGAAAATCTGCAAAAACTCCAGAGCTATAGTTGATCAAAGAACAACAGACATGGTGCTTGACTTGACCGTTCTATCTTTTAACTGCTCAAGACACAAGTGACTGTTGCAAGCCCCATGGTGGAAGGTAATATGAGTAAGTTTAAATCTTAACAGTTTTCCCTAACCTAGAGATGAGATCTTGTTTAAACGCATGTGTACCTTTAAGGCATAAAACCACTGCAGAAACTCTTGAGTCCATCCTTGCTCAGGGACGAGCAAGAGGTAAGCTTGGGGGAGTTGTTGACGGTAGTTAAGTACCAAATATAATCATCAAATAAATAAAGAAAAGGATCCAAATGCAACCAACACCTAGACTTAGGGTTTTATCTGACAGAATTCCACGAGTTTTGGTGTTTGTCTATTTGTGCAGGGGGTTATCAGGAAATATGGAGGAAAGGCCCACATATTGGGTTTACATAGAGATATTAACATGCTGCGCAATTTTCTATCATTTAGAAGACTCCAGAAGCCACGGGAACAAAGCGGAAGCCGAGAGGGCTCAGGGACAGGGCTCCCGCCCAAGTCCTTAGGGCGCTCGCCCACCTATTTCGGCCAATCACGTTCAACTTCACGGATTATGCTCCACCGACCTAAAGGATCAAGAATAACCGTTCAATCAATGTCGGTTTGATCCGACGGCCCAGATTCACTTGAGGGGGCTATATAACTAGACCCCCTGGCCCCTGGAGGAGGCACCCCTTGATCATTATTCATTATTCATAGATAGAGAAAAAGCTAGGGTTTAGAGATGAGAGCTCTCCTCACTTCTCTAAACTAGAGTAGATCTAGATAGTAGTGAGATGGAGATCGAAGGAGGATTAGAGGAGAGGCTGGCCTGTCGGTTCTTCCTCCGGTTGTACTTTGCCATGATCAAGCTCTAATCAAGCTTGCTCATGGGATGACTCTGGTAATCTACTTCTAATTCATTATGCAATTACTAATCATGTATGTTCTGGTTCACAACTCTTTTGAGTACTTCTAATCTATAGGACCCTATAGGTTAGAGTTGTAGTATAGGTGTAAGCGTGGTGCTTGGACCTAGATTACTTGTGGACATCCCCTGTCTAGCAGGATCGTGTGGTAGGCCGCGTAGGTGACAGTTACGTTGGTCCTCTGTAGTCCACCTCTCGTTAGTAGGACGGGTAGGGTTTATCGGCCTAAGGATAAGCATCCTTTGTGGTGTACTCTTATCACGTGGTTCGTCCCAGACATAGACATACCCCTTTGAAGTAGAGAAACCATAGTTATCCTCTCTATTCTGCTACCATCACCCATATACTAGAATTGCTCTACTCTCTATTCTCATATTATCACCTATTGTTATCTTACCTTTAATATTGTTCTTATTCGATTCTACCATCTTTTCTATTTACACCTATTTACTTATCTTGGTTAAGTTAGAGCGTAGATCAGTTCTCTCGTTTCCCTGTGGATACGATAAAACCTATAACCGGGTAAAAGCTTCAACGGTATCCGTGCGCTTGCGGATTATCTGTGTGCGTATAAACACCATAGTACACTCTAGTGTCATGCTAGGGATGACAACCTAGTATTCAAGTGGTGTTAGCGAGTGTCAACAAGCATCTACGTGTAGTGTTGTCGCGTTTGCGTGAGCATCAGCTTTATGCTAAGTTCAGCAAATGCGAGTTTTGGCTGAAGAAAGTACCTTTCTTGCGCCATGTCTTATCTGAAGAAGGTATCTCGGTGGATCCAGCTAAAGTGCAAGAAGTGCTGGATTGGAAGTTTCCAACTTCGGTGCACGAGGTCCGGAGTTTTCTCGGTCTGGCTGGGTATTATCGGCGATTCATTTCAGAATTCAAAAATATCCAAGCCTATGACTCGCCCACTTCTGAAAGATGAGAAGTTTGTGTGGACACCTGAGTGTAAAGAGGCATTCCACAAGTTGAGGACATTGCTAACATCAGCTCCTATTCAAGCTCAGCCTGATATTGAGAAGCCTTTGGATGTCTTTTGTGACGCGTCGGGTATTGGTTTGGGCTGTGTGTTGATGCAAGAAGGTCGTGTTATCTCTTATGCCTCGCGCCAACTTTGAAAACATGAGGTCAATTACCCTACTCATGACTTAGAATTGGCTGCAGTCGTCCATGCCTTGAAAATCTCGAGGCACTATTTGCTGGGTAATCTGTGCAATATTTACACTGATCATAAGAGTCTTAAATACATCTTCACTCAACCTAATTTGAACTTGCGGTAGCGAAGGTGGCTTGAGTTGATTAAAGATTATAATCTCCAAGTGCACTACCATCCGGACAAGGCAAATGTAGTTGCGGATGCCTTAAGTCGGAAGGCGCACTGTCATTCAGTACAGATGGAAGATCCATTGTTGTCACATCTTATGCACCCACTTGTGCTCAACCAGATTTCTCTGGAGAGTTCTCTTCGCAATCGAGTCATCGAATTGCAGCAAACTCGATGTAGGCATCTACCATATAAAGAGGAAAATGAAAGAAGAAGAAACCAAGCATTTCCGGGTCGATGAGAACGGAATCCTATGGTTCAAAGATCGACTCGTGGTCCCAAAAGACCGTGAGCTGCGAAATCAGATCTTATCTGAAGCTCATTCATCCAAGTTGTCTATCCATCCTGGTAGTAGCAAGATGTACTGAAACCTCTGTTTTGGTGGACAAAGATGAAAAAGGAGATTGCCGCTTTTGTCGCTCGTTGTGACAACTGTTGTCGTGTGAAGGCCGTTCACACGAAAGCAGGCTTACTTCAACCCTTGTCAATTCCTGGTTGGAAATGGGAAGAAGTCAGCATGGATTTCATCGTTGGACTCCCAACTTCTGTTAAGGGTTACGATTCTATCTGAGTGATTGTAGATCGTTTGACCAAGATTGCTCGTTTTATTCCAGTTCGAACTGACAATCGTCCACATCAGTATACAGAATTGTACTTCGAGCACATTGTTCGTCAGTATGGTGTGCCTCGAACTATCATATCAGATCGTGGACCACGGTTCACTGCTCGTTGTTGGGAGTGTCTTCATGAGCAGATTGGTACTCACTTAGTTTGTAGTTCTGCTTATCACCCCCAAACGGCCAGCCAAACTGAACATGTTAACCAAATCCTAGAAGACATGTTGTGGGCATGTGCTCTCTCTTCAAAGGGTTCTTGGGTAAAGTGGTTGTCGTTAGCTGGGTTCTCTTACAACAATAGTTACCAAGAGAGCATCAAGATGGCTCCATTTGAAGCCCTGTATGGTCGAAAATGTCGAACCCTGTTGAATTGGGTGGAATCCGGGGAGCGAAGGTATTATGGCATCGATTTCGTGAACGAAGCAGAGCAGCAAGTCCGTACCATCCAACAACATCTGGAAGCTGCTCAAGCTCGTCAGAAAAGTTATGCTGGTAAGAGAAGGAAGCCGATTGAGTTTGCAGTCGGTGACCATGTGTATATCAAGGTGTCTCCAATGAAAGGCGTATAAAGGTTCGGAGTCAAGCGAAAGCCTGCACCTCATTATGTGGGGCCTTATCGGATTCTTGAGAAAAAAGGGAACGTGGCGTACAAATTTCAACTCCCAGTTGAGCTTTGTGCTATTTTTCCTGTCTTTCATGTATCACAATTGAAGAAGTGCCTTTGTGTTCCAGGAAAATGAGTGGAAGTTCGGGATATCAAGTTGAAATCTGACTTGGTGTACAAGGAGAAACCTGTAGCGGTTCTCGACCGCAAGGAACGGGTGACTCATAATCGTGTGGTTAAGTTCTACAAGGTGTTGTGCAGTAACCACGGGGAGGAAGATGCCACTTGGGAGACGGAGGACTATTTAAAAGAAGTTTATAAAACATTATTCGAAAATCATTAAGCTTCCAAATCTCGGGATGAGATTTTTGTAAGGGGGGAGTGCTGTAACACCCAGTGCTATGGTTGCATCAATCACATGCATAACATGAGCATCATCATCTACTCAAGCATATCATGATCATCATCTACCTTGAGCCATGTCATTTTATGCTTAAGTGTGCTCTAACTTGTTTAATCATGCTTCCTATGCTTGTGTTTGTGTGAACCATGCTCATGCTTGTGTGTTAAGCCTTGGTAATTAGTTTATCTATGCTTAACTCAACTTTAGGAACAATGTTCATGTTGATCACTTCTCCAAAATAATCACTTAAGTCATACTTCCTTGTGTAAGCCCTAGAAACCTCTTTTGCTTAGGCTTTTAAAAAGTGTTTCATAAAATGTTTGCATGTCCAAACTTCCTACAGCAACGTTGTAGCAAATCTTATAAGGAACAAAAGTTGTTTTATGTCCATCTGATGAAAATGAACACATCATGCTCAAAAAGTGTTTGCAAGGCAGTTTTGGGTGCTGTTTTAGCACTTAGCCAAATTTGGCTAAGTCCTGGCGCTAGCAGTTTGCTCAATCGATTTTGGAAGCCTCACATCTGTCAATCCAGGCCGATTTGGCTCTTGCTTCAGTTGACAATGTTGTAGAACTCGGCTAATACTCCAACTTTGTCAACTACACCATCTCCTAACTCACCATGGTTTGGGAGATAATCATCGTCGAAGTGGCTCTGTCAGTCGTGCATGACATTGTCTGAATCGGAATCGAGCTCGTCGACGTGGCCGACCGGCGACCGGACATCAGCGACATTTGGCGCCCGTACGTCGTCTCTGGCCCCGCTCGTCAGCTCCAGGTGCACGCATGACCTCCACGGCGACGCCCCGGACGCAGTGGACGCGTCCATTCTCTCCTTCCTCTCACTCTCTCGCCAGAAAAGCGGCCGCAGCGAGCTCACCGTCGCGAGCTCACTCCGGTGAGCTCGAACGCGCTCCTCGCTGCGTTGCTGCCCACCAAAACTAGCCCACATCTCCGCCGTAACCCGCTCTCTATCCTCCACCCGCAAACTCGCCGTGAAACCCACCGGTGAGCCGACATTTCCGACATCCCCCAAATCGGGTCGCCGTGACCTTCCTCTCCGACGAACTCAATGCTGAGATCCTCGGAGCCTCTCGTCTTCTCTGGTTAGGTCCTAGAGGTAGCTTAGGTCATTAGCGAACGTTTGCGCCACTTGGTGGACGCTCTATCGCACTCACCGTCGCCGGACACGACGCGCAGCGCCGCCGTGTTTCCGCAGGAGTTCAGCTCTCTCGTGGCTAGCTCATTCCATACCGTTTCAAGCCTAGACACCTACCTAGGAAGCTTCGCCGTAGTTCACTGGTGCTGTAGGAAACCCTAGGTCGCGCTCTACCGGCCTGAGAGCTCCGGCGTAACGCCGAGCGCCTCCGCCGAGCCGCCATGGTTGACGGCAAGCCATTTCCGGTGGCTCCGCCGTGGGGGAAAAGGGGGTCAATCGGTTCGCAAGGGTCTGGGGATCACGTTGGTACCCTTGGTTTGGCCGGAGACCTCGCCGTAGTGGAGAAATCACCGGTGAAAGTCGTCTCGGTCGTGAAGAGGACGACCCTGACACGCGGTACCCGCTGTCAATGACACATCGTTTCCCTCCTTTTCTTTTATTCAAATCCAAATTTTTGGTATTCTTGCAAAAATCATATCTTCTGTTGATGTGATCCAAATATTGTGAAATAAATTTTGTGATGTTTCTGGGATGGCTAGTTTTTAATAAAAATATAAAATGTACCATGGTTTTTGGAAAAAATAATTGTTATGATTTAATCTTGTTATTTATAAGTAAATTCATATCTCTTGTTATACTGTTCCTTTTGCTATGAAATTTTTATTGTAGTCTCTGAGTGTTATTAGAATGCTATGATAAATATTTCATGATTTTTGGAGTACTGTATTTGTGATATGTAATTTATGTTTGTGATATGGCATGTTTTCTTATTTAAATCATAATAAAAGTTTGGTGCTCTACTCTGGTGTCAAACTTGATTATGGTAATAGTAACATGTAAATAATTTGAAATCTGTTGTTTGACACTATCTAAGCTATGTTTCCTAATTTATGAAATAAGCACCTTGTCACATGTTAAAGGCTTATCTTGAATTTGGCATGTGCAATTGCTCTGAAAATTTTATGGTGATGTCCAGATGCTATGCTTGTGCTTGTGTAATTGTTGTAGATTTTTCTGAGCACTTTTGCTAGTATCTTGTAATTATGTTCCTTTATAGAATTAAATTAATAAGGGCCATGATATTAAATGTTTAGGGGATTAACATATGATGTTCTGGTTATCTTATGATATGCTTGTGCTTATAAGCCATGTAGTTGACACTAATTATGTTTTGGTTATGTCATTAAATAATTAATTAAAGGGTTAAAAGCTGTTCTGGACAGCAGGGGAGTAATCCAACCTTCGCTTAATGATAATTTGGTTTTCTAGAAGACTTGTCTAAATGAAAGTTGTTATAGACTTTATGATCTAGCTGTGGTTTAATTTTGGGATCATTTGGTCCAATAGTTTAAAAGTTATAGCTCTTCCAAGTTAGGTTCCAGAAATAGGTGTTCTCTGTTTTTCTGGGACAGAACGTGGAACTTTATTTAAATTACTTGTTTAACTTATGAATCTTGCTTTGATGTCTAAAGATGAAATGTAGACAATTTCATAAGAGTTCCAGAATGTCCTCATTCATATTTGTTGGATCTGTATAGCTCCAGTTATGATTTATTTCTTGAGCTGCTCTGTTATGTAAGGATTGCTGTTGTGGTTTAACTTGCTAGGTCTTGCTAAGTTAATTAGTTATCCTTTGTGAGTTTATCTTGGAAGTTTACTCAGTAAATGAGTGTCAAGTGTAGTTCTAATTACATTGTCAAGCAATCACCCCCATCTAGTATGCACCCATTCTTACTTATCATGCATGCAATAGGTGCACCGGACGCGACAGCTTCATTCAAGCTCCAGGTGAACCCCGAGGGTCAAGAGAATCAACCCGGAGGTGGAGGTCCAGCAGGCCGGACACGAGGAGCCCGAAGAGGAGATTGAGTGCCCGAATCACAAGCCTGCATCGTTAGTGAAACGCAAGCCCCGGAGCATCTTAAGTCTCCCTCTTTAATTTCAAAAGTTTACTTGGTTATGTTATATCTATTGATGCATTACGTATAGGAGTTGTGATAAAACCCTTGCTGCATTATACTCATTCCTTGTCCAGATATCTTACCACTACCTGGTTATAGAGTTAGGATCGAGTAGCGGCTTAGTCCTGCTTTAATCGGTAGAAGTCGGGTGATATCCTGTCACCTGCACGAGATAGGTTTGTGTTGGATCACGATTGTCTATATGTGCTATCGTGGAATGAACCTGTTTGAAATGACTTAAGCCGGGTGGAGTTTTGCAAGGTTGTAGTAACTCTGTCTGTGGCAGCTAAGGACCGATCTTTGTACGTCCTCTTGTCATGTTGAACGCATGTCTGACACTTAGTTGGCCGGATAACTCATTCCGACCGCGAAGCCTAGTAGTACGACTCAGGCCGGAAGACTGGCAAGTATAAAGTGCGCACTACCGGAGGAAGTGCGGTGTGCGGGGACCATTGGCGTAAGACCAAAGGCAGGTGAGTTAAAAGTGTTGACCTCCCTGGCAGAGTGCTAGCCCTGGGAGTGCGGTGCTGATCGGAGCCGGGATTCCTGAGTCGTACCACAGGTGACCCGCTTGCTCTCCGACGGGGGATGCTTGGGTGAGTGCTAGGAATAACCCTCTAGCTGGATAGGAATCGATTCGAATCGTCGTCTCTCCCGGATAGTGAGAACTTGACAGAGCAGCGGCAAATGTAGCATTCACTAAGTACAATGGTTCTTGATAATGTGGTTGATGATAGCAAGGAAGAACATATGATGAACTTGATATGGTTATTATTGCTTGTAATAATCAAGTTAAGTGTTTTAGACCAGGTGCTAATCTAGTGATAGGCTAATGATGATTAATATGATGCAAATACCAGTTGTAAGGTAATCACTTAAGCTTTTGGCAAATGTTGAGTCAAACCAGCTACACTTTATACTTAGCCTTGCATGATACTTGGTGTCTTTTATGTTTTACTAGACAGGTAAGTCTAGCTGAGTACCTCCTCGTACTCAGGGTTTATTCCCACCTGTTGCAGATGATATCTTTTATGATGGCTTCTGCAAGACCTGTCTCCATCCCGCTGGCGATGAAGACTAAACCGTTGGGCACGGTTCTCTAACTACATCGTATCTGTCGCTTTTGATGGATGGCATGAGACTCTGGCTGAAAACGAACTTGTGAAATGAACTGTGGAATGTGAGTTGTAAACTATTTTGCTTCCGCTACTACAAACATGTGTTGTAATAACTAAGTAACTCCGATGTGGTGCCGCTTCGACGGCAATGAATGACTATGTAACATTCGTTGTGTTATGTTGAACTATTACAATCTTGGTTTGTTGCAAGTTGGTTTGAAGTCCTTTGTGATTTCAGTTGACTACCGGGATTATATGGGCTCAAGTTTGGAAACTTGATTACTAGTTGATCGTTTCTACACTTGAACTCTTATAATTTGGTCAGTTCTATGACACTCTAGGTCCGTGGGGAGGACGGCCTCAGACCCGTAGACCATGAAGAACAGGGTGAAGCCTGTGGCTCGGCTTCGAGAAGTCCTTAGACTCCAAATGACAACTGGTAGCTCTTTGAGCCACCTCTTTCCGAACTTGTCCAGCCGGTTGAAAATCCTGGGCTTTAGTCCTTGGAGGATCATGCCACTAGCACGTTCCACCGAACCGTTGGTCTTTGGATGAGCCACTGCTGCCCAGTCCACCCATATGTGGTGTCTGTCGCAGAAATCCAGGAACTTTTGCCCGGTGAACTGTGTGCCGTTATTCGTGATAATGGAGTTGGGCACTCCAAATAGGTGGATAATATCTGTGAAGAATAGCACTGCATGTTCGGCCTTGATTCTTGTGATGGGTCGGACCTCAATCCACTTGGAAAACTTGTCGATTGCGACAAGCAAATGGGTGAAGCCCCCGGGTGCCTTTTGCAGAGGCCCGACAAGGTCGAGGCCCCAAACAGCAAAGGGCCAAGTGATGGGGATCATTTGCACAACCTAAGCTGGGAGATGGATCTGCCGAGCATAGAACTGGCATCCTTCACAGGTCTGAACGATCTGAGTGGCGTCTGCGACGGCAGTGGGCCAGTAGAAACCTTGTCGGAAGGCATTTCCTACAAGCGTTTGAGGTGCCGTTGATGACCGCAAGCCCCCGAGTGTTTTTCCTGAAGGAGCTTTATTCCTTCCTGGCGGGTGATGCAACACATTAGGATGCCCGAGGGGCTGCGCTTGTACATGTCACCATTGAGGAGGACGAAAGCTTTGGCTCAGCGAGCTACCCGCCGTGCCTTGGCCTCGTCCGAGGGTAGAGTGCCGTCGATGAGGTGCTACAACAGAGGTTAACGCTAGTCCGATAGGTTGTCTGGTGCGGGTTCCTAAGGCTCGATGCCCATGGCCTCCGGCTCGGGAGCCGTGAGGCCTCAGAGCTCAGAGTTGGGTCAGTCGAGGTGTGATCCGAGCCTGTGTCTTCTTTGTGGTCGATAGAGGGCTTGTAGAGGTCACTGACAAAGACGTCTGAGGGGACCATAGCCCGCTCGAATGCCATCTTTGCAAGTGCATCAGATGCCTTGTTGTACTTTCTCAACACATGGTTGAGCTCAAGGCCATCAAATTTTTCTTCCAAGCATTGGACCACTTTGCAGTATGCGTCCATCTTGGGATCATGGCAACTTGACTCCTTCATGACCTGGTCAATGATGAGCCTGGAGTCGCCTCGGACTTCAAGTCGCTTGATCCCATGTTCGATCACGATGTGGAGGCCACTAACAAGGGACTCATACTGCGCCACGTTGTTTGAAGCGGAGAAATGAAGTCGGATTGCGTATCGCATCTTTACTCCGAGGGGCGATATGAATACAAGGCCTACACCAACCTCGGTCTTCATTAGAGACCCATCGAAGTACAAGGTCTAGCACTCTGACTGGATCTAGGGTGGTGGGAGGTGGGTTCCCGTCCACTTAGCCACGAAATCGGCAACAACCTGAGACTTTATGGCCTTCCAGGACTCGTAGGTGATCCCATCACCCATAAGTTCTATAGCCCACTTTGTAATTCTGCCATTGGCCTCTCGGTTTTGGATCACCTCTCCCAAAGGGAAAGATGAGACCACCAAGACAGGATGAGACTTGAAATAATGGTGGAGCTTGCTTCGGGCTAACACTACTATGTAGAGTAACTTTTGGATTTGAGGGTATCGGGTCTTAGTGTCAGAGAGTACTTCACTGACGAAGTAGACTGGCCTTTGGATTGGTAGGGCATGCCCTTCCTCCTTCCTTTCGACCACAATAGCCGCACTGGCCACTTGATTGGTGGCTGCGACGTAAAGGAGTAGCGGCTCCCCCTCGGTGGGGGGCACTAGGATGGGGGGGTTGGTGAGCAAAGCCTTGAGCTTGTCAAGTGCTTCCTATGCCTCGGGGGTCTAGGAAAAATGCTTGGTTTTTCTAAGCAACCTATACAGAGGCAGCCCTTTCTCCCCGAGGCGGGAGATAAACCAGCTAAGGGACGTGAGGCACCCCATGACTCTCTGTACCCCCTTTAGGTTGTGGATTGGGCCCATGTTAGCTATGGCTAAGACCTTCTTAGGGTTGGCCTTGATCCCTCGCTCAGAGACTATGAATCCGAGGAGCATGCCTCAGGGACTCCGAAATCACATTTTTTGAGGTTCAGTCTGATTCCTTTAGCCCTGAGGCATTAGAATGCTTCCTCTAGGTCAGCCACAAGGCCGCTTACCTTCCTAGACTTGACCACAATGTCATCTACATAAGCCTCTATTGTTCTGCCTATGAGGTCTCCGAAGACCTAGAGCATACACCGCTGGTATGTAGCCCCCGCGTTCTTAAGGCCGAACGGCATGGTAACGTAGCAAAACATTCCAAAAGGGGTGATGAAAGAGGTAGCGAGCTGGTCGGACTCTTTCATCTTGATTTGGTGGAACCCAGAGTATGCATCAAGAAAAGACAAAGTTTCACATCCCGCAGTAGAGTCAACAATTTGGTCAATACGAGGTAATGGAAAAGGATTCTTTGGACATGCTTTTTTTAAACTAGTATAGTCTATACACATCCTCCATTTCCCATTTTTCTTTTTGACTAGTACAGGGTTAGCTAACCACTCTGGATGGAATACCTCCTTGATGAATCCAGCCGCCAGCAGCTTGTGGATCTCCTCCCCGATGGCCCGACGCTTCTCCTCGTCGAATCGGCGCAGGCGCTGCTTCACGGGCTTGGAGCCGGCTCGGATGTCCAAGGAGTGCTCGGTGACTTCCCTTGGTATGTCTGGCATGTCCGAGGGACTCCACACAAACACGTCGGCATTTGCACGGAGAAAGTCGATGAGCACTGCTTGCTATTTGGGGTCGAGGCTCAAGCTAATCCTCAACACCTTGCCTTCGGTGGCCTTGAGGTCGAGGAAGATGAGCTTGGTCTCCTCTGCCGGCTCGAAGCTCCCGGCGTGACGCTTGAGGTCGGGGATGTCATGGTCGACGTCGCCGAGGCTGGTGATGATGGATAGCGACTCGGTCAGAGCCTCGGCCTGCTCAATGCACTCCACATCACATTGGTAGGCATGCTGGCTCATCGTGCTGATGGTGATGATGCTGTTTGGGCCCAGCATCTTGAGCTTGAGGTAGGTGTAGTTGGGGACGGCCGTGAACTTGGTGTAGCATGGTCTCCCTAGAATTGCGTGGTAGGTCCTGGGGAACCCAACCACGTTGAAAGTAAGGACCTCCCGCCTGAAGTTGTCGGGGGTCCTGAAGCAGACGGGCAGGTCGATCTGCCCGATGGGATGGGCTCGGTGCCTAGGCACCACTCCATGGAAGGGTGATGCATCATTCCTCAACCAAGACTTACTGATCCCGATGAGGGCCAGGGTCTCAGCAAAGTGGATATTAAGGCTGCTGCCTCCGTCCATTGGCACCTTGGAGAGACGGGTCGCGGCAATGATGGGGTCGACGATGAGCGGATATCTCCCGGGATTCGGGATCCAATCTGGATGGTCTTATCGATCGAAAGTGATGGCGTTCTCTGACCACTTGAGGTCTGAGGGCGCGGCTGAGCTAACCGCGTAGACCTCTCGGAGCTCGTGCTTCCTTTGACTCACGGTGAGGCGAGCCGCGTGTCCCCCAAAGATCAAGAGGCAGTTCTTGACTTTAGGGAAGCCTTCCCCCTCGGCATCGCTGTCCTTGGGGGGCTCTTCTGCGTCTTCTTTGGCCGCAATGCCAGTGTAGTATCGATGTAGGACATTGCACTCCTCGAGGGTGTGCTTGGTGGGACCCCTGTAATAGTGGTATAGCTTCTTCAACTTTTCGTCGAAGAGCCCGGGGCCAATAGGAGCCCGCTTGGGGTTCTTGCGATCTGCCGCGGTGACAAGATTGTCGTCCAATTGACCCTGCTTCCCCTTGCGACCCTTCTTCTTCTTTTTAGGGTCTTGGGAGCCCGAGGCCTCGGTAGCCTTGGCCTTCTGCTTCCCCTTAGCATTGCTGTCGGAGAAGATTGCGCCAACTGCCTCTTCACCCGAAGCAAAGTTGGTGGCGATGTCGAGCAACTGGCTGGTGCTCGTGGGGGTCTTACACCCAAGCTTGTGCACCAGCTCCTTGCAGGTGGTGCCGGTGATGAAGGCTCCGATCACATCGGAGTCCGTGATGTTGGGGAGTTCGGTGCACTGCTTGGAGAAATGCCTAATGAAGTCTCGAAGGGACTCATCAGGCTTCTGCCGACAGCTCCTAGGGTCCTAGGAGTTTCCAGGACACACATATGTGCCCTGGAAATTCCCGACGAAGATCCTGACTAGGTCGGCCCAGTCATGGATCAAACGCTCAGGAAAGTGCTCGAGCCACACCGTGGCTGAATCAGCCAGGTGAAGTGGCAAGTTGCGGATGATGAGCAGATCATCCTTCGCTCTGCCTAGCTGGCATGCTAGGTGGTAATCTGCTAGCCAGAGCTTAGGGTTGGTCTCCCCTGAGTACTTGGTGAGGTTGGCTGGCTGTCGGAATCGGGCCGGAAACATGGCCCTGCGGATTGCCTCGCTGAAAACGCGGGGGCCCGGAGGCTCAGGCGATGTGCTTCGGTCGTGCTCGGGGTCGTACCTTCCGCCTCGGCGCGGTCGGTAGCGTCGAGACTCGGCCTCGTCCCTATCATGTCGTCTAGCCTCAAGGGTGGCTCAGGCATCCACATTGGTCCCGACGCGCTCGTGGATAGATGGGGCCTTAGAACCCCCTTGTGGATTAGGGGGTGTCTGGCCCTGCACAGTTGGTGCCTTGTTGGTAGGGGGTTGATCCCCCGGGCGTCTTGCCCTTGTGTTGTGGGATTGTGATGTGGAGATTTCCGCATTTTGGACCACGGCTTGCTCCAGGAGGCCGCGAAGCCCATGGCGCACTCTTCTTCCCTTAGGGGTCGATCGCTCGTGTCACAGAACCGACCAAATTATAAGAGTTCAAGTGCAGAAACGATCGTCAAACAATCAAGTTTCTAAACTTGAGCCCATATAATCCCGGTAGTCAATCGAAATCACGAAGGACTTCAAACCAACTCGCAACAAACCAAGATCGTAATAGTTCAACATAAACACAACGAATGTTACATAGTCATTCATTGCCGACGAAGTGGCACCACATCGGAGTCATTAAGTTATTACAACCCAAGTTTGAAGTAGCGGAAGCAAAATAGTTACACACACTTGTTCAAAGTTCAGTTCACAAGTTTTGTTACTGCCAGAGTCTATGCCATCCTTCCAAAAGCATCATAGACGAGAAGAGTAGAGAACCGTGCCCAACGGTTAGTCCTCATCCCCAGCGGGATGGAGACAGGTCTTGCAGAAACCGTCATAGAAGATATCATCTGCAAGAGGTGGGAATAAACCCTGAGTACGAGGATGTACTCAGCTAGACTTACCCATCTAGTAAAACACAAAAGACACCAAGGATCATGCAAGGCTAAATCTTAAGTGGAGTTGGTTGACTCACCTTTTGCCAAAAGCTTAACTTACAACTAAGTTAATTTAAGAGCATCATATTTATTTATCATCAGCCTACCACTAGATTAGCACCTGTACTACAACACATCACTTGATTATTACAAACAATAATAACCATATCAAATTCATCATATGTTCTTCTTGCTATCATCATTATCATGAACCAAATTCATTAGTGAATGCTACGTTTGCCGCTGCTCTGTCAAGTTCTCACTAACCGGGAGAGACGGCGATTCGAATCGAATTCCTATCCAGCTGGAGGATTATTCCTAGAAATCACCCAGGCATCCCCTGCCGGAGAGCCCACGGGTTACCTTTTGTACAACTCAGAAATCGCGGCTCCGATCAGCGCCGCACTCCCAGGGCTACCACTCTGCCAGGGAGGTCAGGAATTTTAACTCACCTGCCTTTGGACTTACGCCAATGGTCCCCCGCACACCGCACTTCCTCCGGTAGTGCGCACTTTATACTTGCCGGTCTTCCGGCCTGAGTCATACTACTCGGCTTCGCGGTCGGAACGAGTTATCCGGCCAACTAAGTGTTAGGCATGCGTTCAACATGACAAGAGGACGTACAACGATCAGTCCTTAGCTGCCACAGACGGAGTTACTACAAACTTGCAAAACTCCGCCCGGCTTAAGTCACTTTAATCAGGTTCCATCCACGATAGCACATATAGACCATCGTGATCCGACACAACCCTATATCGCGCGGATGACAGAATATCACCCGACTTCTACCGATTAAAGCATATCTAAGCTGCTACTCGATCCTAACTCTACAACCAGGGAGGGTGAGTTATCTGGACAAGGATAGAGTAGAATGCAGCAATAGTTTCATCACAACTCCTAGACTTAATGCATCAATAGGTATAACATATTAAGTAAACTTTCGAAAATAGAAGGAGACTTATAATGCTCCGGGGCTTGCCTTTCACGAACGATGCCGGCTCGTGATTCGGGCTCAACTTCTTCTTCGGGCTCCTCGAGTCCGGCTTGCTGGACCTCCACCTCCTGGCTGCCCTCCTAACCTTCGGGATTCGCTTGGAGCTCGAAGGAAACTGGCACGTCCGGTGCACCTATTGCATGCTCGAACGATAAGATAATGCACATGCTAACGATGAATGCTTAATGACACAAGCAACTCACTGGACACTCACTTCCGGACAAAAGTTATACTAACTCACATAATTGAACAAGTTAACATAACCCAAAACCTTTCAAGACACTAAGGCAGCAAACAACACAAACAGAGAGGCTCAGTAAATAAATCATAACTAAAGATAGACAGGTCCAACAAACATGAGTAAGGACATTCTGGAAAGCTTATGAAATTGTCTACAATTAATCTTTAAACATGACAGCAAGATTCATACATGAAACTGGTCATTTAAACAAAGTTCCAGGTTCTGTCCAGAAAAACAGAGAACACCTATTCCTGGAACCCAACTTGAAACAGCTATAACATTTAAACTACTTGGCCAAACGACCTCAAATTTAAACCATAGTTAGTTCAACAAGTTTGGAACATCTTTGCTTTAGACAAGTTCCACAGAAAGTCAAGTTATCATTAAGTAATAACCAAATTGCTACCTTGCTGTCCAGAACAGCATTTAACCCTATAGTTAATTATTTAATGACATGATCAAGACACAAACCATGCCAACCACATGGCCTATGAGCACAAACATATTACAAGGTCACCAGATCATCAGATGGAAACCCCAAAACATTTATTTAACAAGGCATTTATTAATTAACTCTAAATAAGAGCATAATTACAAGATACTAGTTCAAATGCTCAGAAAAATCTACAAACATTACAGAAGCACAAGGACATCATCAAAGTATCACCATAAAAATTTCACAGCAATTGCACATACCAAAATAAAGCTATGTATTTAACACGTATCAAGGCATTTATTTCATAAATTTAGAAACAATACTTATATGGTGTTAAACAACAGATTTCAGATTATTTACAACTTAGGAGTACCATAAACAAACTTACCACCAAAGTAGAACATCAGCATAAGCACCAATTATTTTATATGATTTATTTAAAGAAACAAGCCATATCTCCAACACAAATTACATATCAAAACTGCAGTGCTCTAAAAATCATGAAATAATTATCAGAGCACTCTAATGCCATGCAAAGGCTACCAAAAAATTTTCAAAGCAAACTAAGCAGTATAACAAGAGATATGCATTTTTCCACAAATAACAAGATTAAATCCTTAATAAATGATTTCTCAGAAAACATGATTCATTTTATATTTTTATTAAATACTAGCCATCTCAAGAAACAACACAAAATTTGTTTCACAATTTTTGGATCTCAGAAACAGGAGATATGATTTTTGCAAGAAAGCCAAAAATCAGGATTTTGAATAAAAGAAAAGGAGGGAAAGAGAGAGTCGCTGACAGTGGGTCCCATCTGTCAGGCTCTTCTTCCTCGCGGCCGAGGCGACTTTCGCCGGCGACTTCTCCGCGACGGCGAGGTCTCCGGCCAAGCCAAGGGCATCAGCGTGATCCCCAAACCCTAACGACTCGATTGACCCCACTTTTCCCACGGCGGAGCCACCGGAAGAGGCTCGCCGTCGACAATGGCGGCTCGGCGGAGGTGCTCGGCGTTACGCCGGAGCCCTCAGGCCGGTAGAGCGCGACCTAAGGCCTTCTACAGCACCAGCGGACTACGGCGAAGCTTCCTAGGTGCGCGGCTTGGCCTGGATCCCCGTGGAACGCGCTGGCCACGAGAACACCCAACTCCGGCGGAAGCACGGCGGCGCTGCGCACCGTGTCCGGCGACGGAGAACCCGGTAGAGCGTCCAAGGTGGCGCAAAAGCTCGCTAAGGACCTAAGCTACCTCTAGGACCTAACCAAAGACGATGAGAAGCCCCACAGCGCTCGGCATTGAGTTCGCCGGAGAAGAAGGTCACGGCGAACCGATTTGGGGGAAGAAGGCAATGTCGGCTCACCGGTGGGTTTCTCGGCGAGCTAGAGGGTGGAGCTTGGAGAGCGGCTCACGGTGGAGCTTTGGGTGGAGTTTGGTGGATGGAGGCGCAGTGAGGAGTGCACACGAGCTCGCCGGAGTGAGCTCGCGGCGGAGAGCTCGCTGCGGGAGCTTTTCTGGCGAGAGGAGGCGAGGAAGAGCGAAGTGGACGCGTCCACTCTGCACGGGCGACGCCGTGGAGGTCATGCACGCGACGAGAGCTGACAGGCGGGGCCAGGAATGGCGTATGGGCGCCAATTGTCGCCGATGTGCTGCCGCCGGTCGGCCACGTCGGCGAGCTCCAAGTCGATTCAGAGAAAGCAATGGCCGACTGACAGAGCGACTTTGCCGAAGATTATCTCCCAAACAAGAGCGAATTAGGAGATGGCGTAGTTGACAAACTTGGAGGACTAAGCGAGATCTACAACTTTGTCAACTAGAGCAAGAGCTAGATCGGCCTGGATTGAGAGTTATGAAGTTTTCAAAATCAATCGAGCAAACTGGTTTCGTTCCAAGACTTAGAAAATTTTCTAAGTGTTAAAACAGCCCCAAATCTGCCTTGTAGGTCACTTTTGAGATATTTGTGATCATTTTCATGAGATGGCCATAAAACAGCTTTTGTTACTTATAAAATTTGCTACAACTTTGCTCTAGAAAGTTTTGACATGCAAACATTTTATGAAACACTTTTTAAAAGCCTAAGCAAAAGAGGTTTCTAGGGTCTATTTTCATAAGTATGACTTAAAAGCATATTTTGGAAAAGTGACCAACATGAACATTGTTCCCAAGATTAAGTTAAGCATAGATAAACTAATTACCAAGGCATTAAGCACAAACACAAGCATTGTTCACTCAAACATAAGCATAGGAAGCCTATTTAAGCAATTTAAAACACATTTTTGCATAGAATGACATGGCTCAAGATAGATGATGATCATGATATGCTTTGAGTAAATGATGATGCTCATGCTATGCACATGCTTGATGCAACCATAACACTGGGGTGTTACAGCCCTCCCCCCTTACAAAAATCTCGTCCCGAGATTTGAAAGCTTACTGATTTTCGAAGAAGGTTTTGTAAACTTCTTTTAAATAATCCTCCGTCTCCCAAGTGGCATCTTCTTCCCCGTGGTTACTCCACAACACTTTGTAGAGCTTAACCACACGATTACGCGTCTCCCGTTCCTTGCGATCAAGAATCGCTATGGGTTTCTCCTCATACACCAAGTCTGACTTCAACTTGATATCTCGAATTTCCACTCGATCCTCCGGTACACGAAGGCACTTCTTCAGTTGTGATACGTGGAAGACAGGAAAAATGGCTCGAAGCGCAACTGGGAGTTGAACTTTGTATGCCACATCCCCTTTCTTTTCGAGAATCCGATAAGGTCCCACATAGCGAGGTGCAAGCTTTCGCTTGACTCCGAACCTTTGTACACCCTTCATCGGAGACACCTTGATGTACACATGGTCACCAACTGAAAACTCAATCGGCTTCCTTCTCTTGTCGGCATAACTTTTCTGACGAGCTTGAGCAGCTTCCAGATGTTGCTGGATAGTACGGACCTTCTGCTCTGCTTCGTTCACGAAATCGATGCCATAGTATCTTCGCTCTCCAGCTTCTACCCAATTCAACGAGGTTCGACACTTTCGACCGTACAAGGCTTCAAATGGAGCCATCTTGATACTCTGCTGGTAACTATTGTTGTAGGAGAACTCAGCTAATGGCAACCACTTAACCCAAGAACCTTTTGATGAGAGAGCACATGCCCTCAACATATCTTCAAAGATCTAGTTAACTCGTTCAGTTTGACCTGCTGTTTGGGGATGATAAGCAGAGCTGCGGACCAAATGAGTACCAATCTGCTCATGAAGACATTCCCAAAAACGAGCAGTGAACTGCGGTCCACGATCAGATATGATTGTTCGAGGCACACCATACTGACGAACAATGTGCTCAAAATACAACTCCGCATACTGATGGGGACGATAGTCAGTTCGGACTGGAATAAATCGAGCAACCTTGGTCAAACGATCTACAACCACACAGATGGAGTCGTAACCCTTAACTGAAATTGGGAGCCCACTGATGAAATCCATGCTGACTTCTTCCCATTTCCAACCAGGAATTGACAAGGGTTGAAGCAAACCAGCTTTCATGTGAACAGCCTTCACCCGACAACAATTGTCACAACGAGCGACAAAAGCAGCTATCTCCTTTTTCATCTTTGTCCACCAAAACAAAGGTTTCAGATCCTGATACATCTTGCTACTACCAGGATGGATAGACATTTTGGATGAATGAGCTTCAGATAGGATCTGATTTCGCAGCTCGCGGTCTTTTGGGACCACAAGTCGATCCTTGAACCAAAGAATTCCGTTCTCATCAACCCGGAAATGCTTGGTTTCTTCTTCCTTCATTTTCCTCTTTATATGGTGGATGCCTACATCTGTCTGCTGCAATTCAATAACTCGATTGCGAATGGTACTCTCTAGAGAAATCTGGTGGAGTACAAGCGGATGCATCAGATGTGACAACAATGGATCTTCCACTTGAATTGAGTGACAGTGCGCTTTCCGACTCAAGGCATCCGCCACTACGTTTGCCTTGCCCGAATGATAGTGCACTTGCAGATTATAATCTTTAATCAACTCAAGCCACCTTCGCTGCCGCATGTTCAGTTCAGGTTGAGTGAAGATATACTTGAGGCTCTTATGATCGGTGTAAATATTACACAGATTACCCAACAGATAATGCCTCCAGATTTTTAAAGCATGAACAACTGCTGCCAATTCTAAGTCATGAGTGGGGTAATTGACCTCATGCTTTCGAAGTTGGCGCGAGGCATACGCGATAACGCGACCTTCCTGCATCAACACACAGCCTAAACCAATGCCTGATGCGTCACAAAAGACATTGAAAGGCTTCTCGATATCAGGTTGAGCTAGGACAGGAGCTGATGTCAACAGTGTCCTCAACTTGTGGAATGCCTCTTCACACTCAGGTGTCCACACAAACTTTTCATCTTTCTGAAGTAGACGAGTCATAGGCTTGGATATTTTGGAGAACTCCGGAATAAATCGACGGTAATACCCAGCCAGACCGAGAAAACTCCGAACCTCGTGTACCGAAGTTGGAACTTTCCAATCCAGCACTTCTTGCACCTTAGCCGGATCCACCGATATGCCTTCTTCAGATAAGACATGGCCCAAGAAAGGTACTTTCTTTAGCCAAAACTCGCATTTGCTAAACTTTGCATAAAGCTGATGTTCGCGCAAACGCGACAACACTACACGCAGATGCTCTGCATGCTCCTCTTCATTGCAAGAATATACCAAGATATCATCAATGAAGACCACCACAAACTTGTCCAATTCGGGCATGAACACCGAATTCATAAGATACATGAAATGAGCAGGTGCATTTGTAAGGCCGAAGGACATGACAAGGTACTCATACAACCCATACCTCGTCGAGAAAGCCGTCTTAGGTATATCTTCGGGACGGATCTTGATCTGATGGTACCCAGATCGCAAATCAATCTTGGAGAATACCTTAGCTTTGGACAATTGGTCAAACAAGATATCAATGCGAGGAAGAGGGTATTTGTTCTTGATAGTCACCGCATTTAGGGGACGATAGTCCACACACATGCGCAAAGATTGATCCTTCTTCTTTACAAAGATAGCCGGACAACCCCAAGGAGATGAACTAGGACGAATAAGACCCTTCTGCAACAACTCATTTAGTTGGGTCTTAAGCTCAGCTAATTCATTGGGCGGCATCCTATAAGGTCTTCTAGAGATAGGAGCGGTGCCTGGAATCAATTCAATTTTGAACTCCACATCCCGATCCGGAGGAAGCCCGGGTAGATCATCAGGAAAAACATCCGGAAACTCACACACCATCGGAATATCCTGAATAGCCTTAGATGTAACTGCATTCACAGTGCTACGGATTTGAATATCACGAGGGAGTTGCACTAGAAATGCCTCCTTGGTATTTGGGTCTTTCAACATCACTACACGAGTGGTGGTGTCTATAAGAACTCCATTACCACTCATCCACTTCATCCCCAGAATTACATCTATGCCCACACCGGGTAGAACAACCAGATCAGCAAGAAACTGACGGCCTCCTATCTCCAGAGTTGCCCCCAAAACCACTTGATTGGTGGAAATATCATTTCCCGCAGCACTAATACAATAACTACCCTTATCAAGTGTGATGGTCTTGATGCTATGCTTAGATACAAATTCAGAACTCACAAACGAATGCGATGCTCCAGAATCAAAAAGCACAAGTGCATCATGTTGATTGACCAGAAACTTACCAGCCGTGACTACCTCACCAGCAGGGATTGCCTCCACAGTTGTGTAATGAACACGCCCCTGACGGACGTTCCCCTGGTTGCCCTTCTTTGGCGGGTAAGGACAGTTGCTCTGCCAATGCCCGGTCTGATTGCAGTTCCAGCACGGACGGTTGGCAGGTGGAGTCTTGGCATAGTTGGGACCCGTGTTGCCCCTAGGAAGAGCAATAGAGTAACCCTTTGCGAAAACCCGTCTTTGCCTGATTCTTCTTCACCGGAGGGCGGTATCGCTGGTTGGGGGTTGGAGCACGGAATGGTGGCTTAGCTGCCGCTGGAGCCTTGGACTGAGATGACCCAGCACTGGCCTCAAAAGCCCTCTTGCGAGTCTTGGTCGCAGTGTACACAGTGTTATAGTTCTCTTGGGTGAGAGCATCACTGACAAACTCATTGAAAGTTGCACACTTAGAGCGGCCCATAGTCTTCAGCAATTTGGGACCCAAACCCCGCTTGAAACTAGCGATCTTTTTCGCCTCTGTGTTCACAAACTCAGGAGCATATCTAGACAAGTGATTGAAAGCATGCAAATACTCCTTCAGAGTCTTGTTGCCCTGAGTCAACTGCATGAACTCGGTGTGCTTCATCTCCATAACACCCGGAGGAATGAAATGCCCTTTGAAAGCCTCACGAAAAAGATTCCAATCAATCACCGTGTCAGCCGGTAGAGCTTCCCGGTACTGATTCCACCAGATGCCTGCCGGTCGTTGCAGTTGGTGAGCTGCATACTCCGCCTTCAAACCTTCAGTCAACCGAAGTAGGCGAAACTTTTGTTCCACCGTATTAGCCACTCTTCAGCTTGAACGGGTTCTTCAGCTTCTCTGAAAGGTGGGGGCTTCGTATCCATGAAGTCCTTGAAGCTACTGTACTGGTTAGGAGCTGGCCCTTCCTGTGCATTACGGCCACCCTGATTTGCCATACGATTGATGGTCTCAGTGAGCATCCTCTGATTTTCCACCATCATTTGCATCAGCTCAGCTGGATTTGGTGGTGGAGGAGGAGGTGGTGGATTCATGTTTGCACGCTGTTCCGCACCCCGGGTGCCACGAGACATCTGTAAAGACACAGTCAGTGAGTATTGATGATGACAAGATTTGCCGTAGAAGAACTTATATTCATGCCTGAAAGTATTCGAGAGAATAGCTTTACAGAAAGGCACAACAATTCCATTCCACAAAACAACATCACCAATCCAACACATGACATAGACATCCGCAATACGCACCACAACGGAAAACATCGGCATAACATAACGATCATAAAGACTGCACATAGGGTCCACAAAGTTATTACACCAACACAGTACATGCCATGAGTCAAGGTCAAAGTTTCGGATTACAACATGGTTACAAAAGCACCACAGCCGACTGGCATACTACAAAAGATCCTTGGGTCACACTACCCACTACTCCCTACACTCCAGGCTCGTCGTCCGAGTCAGCGTCGAAGATCGCCTCTCCATCCTCGTCGCTAACCGGCTCAAGCTCCTCGTCCTCCACGTCCTCGTGTAAAGGTGGTGCAGCCGCTGCTGGTCCATCGACCTCCATACCATCATCATCGGCCACAATCACCTGAGGCCTACCTCGGGATACACGGGTATAGGGCGAGGAACAGGGTGTAGCAAGTTGTTGAGACGGTGAATTTCCACAAGACCAGCCTCAATCTGATCCTGCAGATAGTTCTCCCGCTTAAGCGACTGAACTCGGTGCATCTCCCATGCTTGGCGCCTGTTCTCCGACACACGGAGTGCAGTATCCCTCTCATGGGTGAGCTGCACCAAGCGCTCCTGCAAGGTCTCCTTCTCTCTAGCTAACTGGCTCATCTGATCCTGCTTATGATCTCTCTCTCTGATGGCCTTCACCCACTGTTGCCTACGATACTCCGCAATGTCTTCCCAGTCATTGCGGTCCTTCTGAGCTTGCTCCAGGAGTCTAGCTTGCTTGCGAAACTTGCGAGCACGCCTTTCAGCCTTTCGCTGCATCTCCTGGGCCCTGCGAACAGCCATCATCACCTGTGCATAGGTGCCCTCTCGCTGACTAATCAGCTTGAGCACAGCCATCATAGCACTCATAGCAGGACTAGAACTCTCAGCTCTCTCTCCCCTGCCTCGAACCAAAGCACAACCATCAGCCTGTTTCCATTCCGTGGCTGCTGGGTCAGCACTAGGAATGGAGGCCGCTGGTCCTCCCGTTAGCTCGTCACCACACCTCTGACAGATATCGAGCAGGATAGTCTGGGCTGCAACCTGAGCTGCCTCCCAAGAAGTCTGCCCATCAGAGCTGCAAGTCCAGCCTGTCCATGCAGGCTTGTCCCCATGTGGAGGGACAACTCCCTGCACAGCAAACCACTGGATCCCTCCTGTGCTCTCCATCTCCCACCAAGAATACTGAGGTGGCTCAGTATACCCAACAGTCCGTAACACTCTCCACAGCAGGGTAGGAGTGCCAAACTCGTGCAAGAAAGTGTCACTGGGACGAGGTGAAGCGGGTGCGTCCATCTGTGGAAGGGAATAGGAACACCATGGGTAACAGAGGATTAGTTAAGCAATCATTTATTTAATGAAAAGGGACGAAATGGTAAGGGAAGGAGTAGACAGAATGTATGTATGAATGCGACATGCTGCATGCACGAACCATACGTCCTCACAAACTTAGAAAATTAATATTCTAACGGATATACGGTGGCATACATTCGTCTCTCGATACGGTAACTATCGGTTTACACGTGCGCTGTTAGAGTACCTGCAGAAGACTTCATTTCAGCCCAACAGTTCCCAATATATATCACTCAAGAAAGCAGTAAACTAAGTGCACATTGCTCGGACATGCCCAACATGCCCCCAACAATGACACCACAACTACCCGAGAAATTAAATACTCCCCAATTAAGTTTCTTTCGTGGTTTCATGGTTTCGACATGTAACCACTCCAGAAAACCACCGCGAACACTCCCCTAGACCGCCGTTTGGACGATCATGCTCTCACAGCTCACACTTACCCGAGCGTAGGTGCGACGTTACATCATTTAAATCTAGCGACATATGTGGCTAATTCACATATGAAGGCTACCTCCACCATTAGACCACAGGGTAGCATAGTGCGGTCATCACACATCCATACCTGAGTACTGCCGGAGATGCATAAATAAAACCCCCCAAGTCAGTACTTAAATAGCCACCTATAGTCCTTATGTGGGCAAGGAGGATTCGACCACTGGCATAACTTAATTATTTGTTTTACAGTATTTTATTTAAAACTCTTTTGTTTTAAATACACAAATGCTGCATTTATAATGCTGAACTTGCTCCGATGCCAGCTGTCACAGAACCGACCAAATTATAAGAGTTCAAGTGCAGAAACGATCGTCAAACAATCAAGTTTCTAAACTTGAGCCCATATAATCCCGGTAGTCAATCGAAATCACGAAGGACTTCAAACCAACTCGCAACAAACCAAGATCGTAATAGTTCAACATAAACACAACGAATGTTACATAGTCATTCATTGCCGACGAAGCGGCACCACATCGGAGTCATTAAGTTATTACAACCCAAGTTTGAAGTAGCGGAAGCAAAATAGTTACACACACTTGTTCAAAGTTCAGTTCACAAGTTTTGTTACTGCCAGAGTCTATGCCATCCTTCCAAAAGCATCATAGACGAGAAGAGTAGAGAACCGTGCCCAACGGTTAGTCCTCATCCCCAGCGGGATGGAGACAGGTCTTGCAGAAACCGTCATAGAAGATATCATCTGCAACAGGTGGGAATAAACCCTGAGTACGAGAATGTACTCAGCTAGACTTACCCGTCTAGTAAAACACAAAAGACACCAAGGATCATGCAAGGCTAAATCTTAAGTGGAGTTGGTTGACTCACCTTTTGCCGAAAGCTTAACTTACAACTAAGTTAATTTAAGAGCATCATATTTATTTATCATCAGCCTACCACTAGATTAGCACCTGTACTACAACACATCACTTGATTATTACAAACAATAATAACCATATCAAATTCATCAAATGTTCTTCTTGCTATCATCATTATCATGAACCAAATTCATTAGTGAATGCTACGTTTGCCGCTGCTCTGTCAAGTTCTCACTAACCGGGAGAGACGGCGATTCGAATCGAATTCCTATCCAGCTGGAGGATTATTCCTAGCACTCACCCAGGCATCCCCTGCCGGAGAGCCCACGGGTTACCTTTTGTACAACTCAGAAATCGCGGCTCCGATCAGCGCCGCACTCCCAGGGCTACCACTCTGCCAGGGAGGTCAGGAATTTTAACTCACCTGCCTTTGGACTTACGCCAATGGTCCCCCGCACACCGCACTTCCTCCGGTAGTGCGCACTTTATACTTGCCGGTCTTCCGGCCTGAGTCATACTACTCGGCTTCGCGGTCGGAACGAGTTATCCGGCCAACTAAGTGTTAGGCATGCGTTCAACATGACAAGAGGACGTACAACGATCAGTCCTTAGCTGCCACAGACGGAGTTACTACAAACTTGCAAAACTCCGCCCGGCTTAAGTCACTTTAATCAGGTTCCATCCACGATAGCACATATAGACCATCGTGATCCGACACAACCCTATATCGCGCGGATGACAGGATATCACCCGACTTCTACCGATTAAAGCATATCTAAGCTGCTACTCGATCCTAACTCTACAACCAGGGAGGGTGAGTTATCTGGACAAGGATAGAGTAGAATGCGGCAACAGTTTCATCACAACTCCTAGACTTAATGCATCAATAGGTATAACATATTAAGTAAACTTTCGAAAATAGAAGGAGACTTAGAATGCTCCGGGGCTTGCCTTTCACGAACGATGCCGGCTCGTGATTCGGGCACTCAACTTCTTCTTCAGGCTCCTCGAGTCCGGCTTGCTGGACCTCCACCTCCTGGCTGCCCTCCTAACCTTCGGGATTCGCTTGGAGCTCGAAGGAAACTGCCACGTCCGGTGCACCTATTGCATGCTCGAACGATAAGATAATGCACATGCTAACGATGAATGCTTAATGACACAAGCAACTCACTGGACACTCACTTCCGGACAAAAGTTATACTAACTCACATAATTGAGCAAGTTAACATAACCCAAAACCTTTCAAGACACTAAGGCAGCAAACAACACAAACAGAGAGGCTCAGTAAATAAATCATAACTAAAGATAGACAGGTCCAACAAACATGAGTAAGGACATTCTGGAAAGCTTATGAAATTGTCTACAATTAATCTTTAAACATGACAGCAAGATTCATACATGAAACTGGTCATTTAAACAAAGTTCCAGGTTCTGTCCAGAAAAACAGAGAACACCTATTCCTGGAACCCAACTTGAAACAGCTATAACATTTAAACTACTTGGCCAAACGACCTCAAATTTAAACCATAGTTAGTTCAACAAGTTTGGAACATCTTTGCTTTAGACAAGTTCCACAGAAAGTCAAGTTATCATTAAGTAATAACCAAATTGCTACCTTGCTGTCCAGAACAGCATTTAACCCTATAGTTAATTATTTAATGACATGATCAAGACACAAACCATGCCAACCACATGGCCTATGAGCACAAACATATTACAAGGTCACCAGATCATCAGATGGAAACCCCAAAACATTTATTTAACAAGGCATTTATTAATTAACTCTAAATAAGAGCATAATTACAAGATACTAGTTCAAATGCTCAGAAAAATCTACAAACATTACAGAAGCACAAGGACATCATCAAAGTATCACCATAAAAATTTCACAGCAATTGCACATACCAAAATAAAGATATGTATTTAACACGTATCAAGGCATTTATTTCATAAATTTAGAAACAATACTTATATGGTGTTAAACAACAGATTTCAGATTATTTACAACTTAGGAGTACCATAAACAAACTTACCACCAAAGTAGAACATCAGCATAAGCACCAATTATTTTATATGATTTATTTAAAGAAACAAGCCATATCTCCAACACAAATTACATATCAAAACTGCAGTGCTCTAAAAATCATGAAATAATTATCAGAGCACTCTAATGCCATGCAAAGGCTACCAAAAAATTTTCAAAGCAAACTAAGCAGTATAACAAGAGATATGCATTTTTCCACAAATAACAAGATTAAATCCTTAATAAATGATTTCTCAGAAAACATGATTCATTTTATATTTTTATTAAATACTAGCCATCTGAAGAAACAACACAAAATTTGTTTCACAATTTTTGGATCTCAGAAACAGGAGATATGATTTTTGCAAGAAAGCCAAAAATCAGGATTTTGAATAAAAGAAAAGGAGGGAAAGAGAGAGTCGCTGACAGTGGGTCCCATCTGTCAGGCTCTTCTTCCTCGCGGCCGAGGCGACTTTCGCCGGCGACTTCTCCGCGACGGCGAGGTCTCCGGCCAAGCCAAGGGCATCAGCGTGATCCCCAAACCCTAACGACTCGATTGACCCCACTTTTCCCACGGCGGAGCCACCGGAAGAGGCTCGCCGTCGACAATGGCGGCTCGGCGGAGGTGCTCGGCGTTACGCCGGAGCCCTCAGGCCGGTAGAGCGCGACCTAAGGCCTTCTACAGCACCAGCGGACTACGGCGAAGCTTCCTAGGTGCGCGGCTTGGCCTGGATCCCCGTGGAACGCGCTGGCCACGAGAACACCCAACTCCGGCGGAAGCACGGCGGCGCTGCGCACCGTGTCCGGCGACGGAGAACCCGGTAGAGCGTCCAAGGTGGCGCAAAAGCTCGCTAAGGACCTAAGCTACCTCTAGGACCTAACCAAAGACGATGAGAAGCCCCACAGCGCTCGGCATTGAGTTCGCCGGAGAAGAAGGTCACGGCGAACCGATTTGGGGGAAGAAGGGAATGTCGGCTCACCGGTGGGTTTCTCGGCGAGCTAGAGGGTGGAGCTTGGAGAGCGGCTCACGGTGGAGCTTTGGGTGGAGTTTGGTGGATGGAGGCGCAGTGAGGAGTGCACACGAGCTCGCCGGAGTGAGCTCGCGGCGGAGAGCTCGCTGCGGGAGCTTTTCTGGCGAGAGGAGGCGAGGAAGAGCGAAGTGGACGCGTCCACTCTGCACGGGCGACGCCGTGGAGGTCATGCACGCGACGAGAGCTGACAGGCGGGGCCAGGAACGGCGTATGGGCGCCAATTGTCGCCGATGTGCTGCCGCCGGTCGGCCACGTCGGCGAGCTCCAAGTCGATTCAGAGAAAGCAATGGCCGACTGACAGAGCGACTTTGCCGAAGATTATCTCCCAAACCAAAGCGAATTAGGAGATGGCGTAGTTGACAAACTTGGAGGACTAAGCGAGATCTACAACTTTGTCAACTGGAGCAAGAGCTAGATCGGCCTGGATTGAGAGTTATGAAGTTTTCAAAATCAATCGAGCAAACTGGTTTCGTTCCAAGACTTAGAAAATTTTCTAAGTGTTAAAACAGCCCCAAATCTGCCTTGTAGGTCACTTTTGAGCTATTTGTGATCATTTTCATGAGATGGCCATAAAACAGCTTTTGTTACTTATAAAATTTGCTACAACTTTGCTCTAGAAAGTTTTGACATGCAAACATTTTATGAAACACTTTTTAAAAGCCTAAGCAAAAGAGGTTTCTAGGGTCTATTTTCATAAGTATGACTTAAAAGCATATTTTGGAAAAGTGACCAACATGAACATTGTTCCCAAGATTAAGTTAAGCATAGATAAACTAATTACCAAGGCATTAAGCACAAACACAAGCATTGTTCACTCAAACATAAGCATAGGAAGCCTATTTAAGCAATTTAAAACACATTTTTGCATAGAATGACATGGCTCAAGATAGATGATGATCATGATATGCTTTGAGTAAATGATGATGCTCATGCTATGCACATGCTTGATGCAACCATAACACTGGGGTGTTACAGCCCTCCCCCCTTACAAAAATCTCGTCCCGAGATTTGAAAGCTTACTGATTTTCGAAGAAGGTTTTGTAAACTTCTTTTAAATAATCCTCCGTCTCCCAAGTGGCATCTTCTTCCCCGTGGTTACTCCACAACACTTTGTAGAGCTTAACCACACGATTACGCGTCTCCCGTTCCTTGCGATCAAGAATCGCTATGGGTTTCTCCTCATACACCAAGTCTGACTTCAACTTGATATCTCGAATTTCCACTCGTTCCTCCGGTACACGAAGGCACTTCTTCAGTTGTGATACGTGGAAGACAGGAAAAATGGCTCGAAGCGCAACTGGGAGTTGAACTTTGTATGCCACATCCCCTTTCTTTTCGAGAATCCGATAAGGTCCCACATAGCGAGGTGCAAGCTTTCGCTTGACTCCGAACCTTTGTACACCCTTCATCGGAGACACCTTGATGTACACATGGTCACCAACTGAAAACTCAATCGGCTTCCTTCTCTTGTCGGCATAACTTTTCTGACGAGCTTGAGCAGCTTCCAGATGTTGCTGGATAGTACGGACCTTCTGCTCTGCTTCGTTCACGAAATCGATGCCATAGTATCTTCGCTCTCCAGCTTCTACCCAATTCAACGGGGTTCGACACTTTCGACCGTACAAGGCTTCAAATGGAGCCATCTTGATACTCTCCTGGTAACTATTGTTGTAGGAGAACTCAGCTAATGGCAACCACTTAACCCAAGAACCTTTTGATGAGAGAGCACATGCCCTCAACATATCTTCAAAGATCTGGTTAACTCGTTCAGTTTGACCTGCTGTTTGGGGATGATAAGCAGAGCTGCGGACCAAATGAGTACCAATCTGCTCATGAAGACATTCCCAAAAACGAGCAGTGAACTACGGTCCACGATCAGATATGATTGTTCGAGGCACACCATACTGATGAACAATGTGCTCGAAATACAACTCCGCATACTGATGGGGACGATAGTCAGTTCGGACTGGAATAAATCGAGCAACCTTGGTCAAACGATCTACAACCACCCAGATGGAGTCGTAACCCTTAACTGAAATTGGGAGCCCACTGATGAAATCCATGCTGACTTCTTCCCATTTCCAACCAGGAATTGACAAGGGTTGAAGCAAACCAGCTTTCATGTGAACAGCCTTCACCCGACAACAATTGTCACAACGAGCGACAAAAGCAGCTATCTCCTTTTTCATCTTTGTCCACCAAAACAAAGGTTTCAGATCCTGATACATCTTGCTACTACCAGGATGGATAGACATTTTGGATGAATGAGCTTCAGATAGGATCTGATTTCGCAGCTCGCGGTCTTTTGGGACCACAAGTCGATCCTTGAACCAAAGAATTCCGTTCTCATCAACCCGGAAATGCTTGGTTTCTTCTTCCTTCATTTTCCTCTTTATATGGTGGATGCCTACATCTGTCTGCTGCAATTCAATAACTCGATTGCGAATGGTACTCTCTAGAGAAATCTGGTGGAGTACAAGCGGATGCATCAGATGTGACAACAATGGATCTTCCACTTGAATTGAGTGACAGTGCGCTTTCCGACTCAAGGCATCCGCCACTACGTTTGCCTTGCCCGGATGATAGTGCACTTGCAGATTATAATCTTTAATCAACTCAAGCCACCTTCGCTGCCGCATGTTCAGTTCAGGTTGAGTGAAGATATACTTGAGGCTCTTATGATCGGTGTAAATATTACACAGATTACCCAGCAGATAATGCCTCCAGATTTTTAAAGCATGAACAACTGCTGCCAATTCTAAGTCATGAGTGGGGTAATTGACCTCATGCTTTCGAAGTTGGCGCGAGGCATACGCGATAACGCGACCTTCCTGCATCAACACACAGCCTAAACCAATGCCTGATGCGTCACAAAAGACATTGAAAGGCTTCTCGATATCAGGTTGAGCTAGGACAGGAGCTGATGTCAACAGTGTCCTCAACTTGTGGAATGCCTCTTCACACTCAGGTGTCCACACAAACTTTTCATCTTTCTGAAGTAGACGAGTCATAGGCTTGGATATTTTGGAGAACTCCGGAATAAATCGACGGTAATACCCAGCCAGACCGAGAAAACTCCGAACCTCGTGTACCGAAGTTGGAACTTTCCAATCCAGCACTTCTTGCACCTTGGCCGGATCCACCGATATGCCTTCTTCAGATAAGACATGGCCCAAGAAAGGTACTTTCTTTAGCCAAAACTCGCATTTGCTAAACTTTGCATAAAGCTGATGTTCGCGCAAACGCGACAACACTACACGCAGATGCTCTGCATGCTCCTCTTCATTGCAAGAATATACCAAGATATCATCAATGAAGACCACCACAAACTTGTCCAATTCGGGCATGAACACCGAATTCATAAGATACATGAAATGAGCAGGTGCATTTGTAAGGCCGAAGGACATGACAAGGTACTCATACAACCCATACCTCGTCGAGAAAGCCGTCTTAGGTATATCTTCGGGACGGATCTTGATCTGATGGTACCCAGATCGCAAATCAATCTTGGAGAATACCTTAGCTTTGGACAATTGGTCAAACAAGATATCAATGCGAGGAAGAGGGTATTTGTTCTTGATAGTCACCGCATTTAGGGGACGATAGTCCACACACATGCGCAAAGATTGATCCTTCTTCTTTACAAAGATAGCCGGACAACCCCAAGGAGATGAACTAGGACGAATAAGACCCTTCTGCAACAACTCATTTAGTTGGGTCTTAAGCTCAGCTAATTCATTGGGCGGCATCCTATAAGGTCTTCTAGAGATAGGAGCGGTGCCTGGAATCAATTCAATTTTGAACTCCACATCCCGATCCGGAGGAAGCCCGGGTAGATCATCAGGAAAAACATCCGGAAACTCACACACCATCGGAATATCCTGAATAGCCTTAGATGTAACTGCATTCACAGTGCTACGGATTTGAATATCACGAGGGAGTTGCACTAGAAATGCCTCCTTGGTATTTGGGTCTTTCAACATCACTACACGAGTGGTGGTGTCTATAAGAACTCCATTACCACTCATCCACTTCATCCCCAGAATTACATCTATGCCCACACCGGGTAGAACAACCAGATCAGCAAGAAACTGACGACCTCCTATCTCCAGAGTTGCCCCCAAAACCACTTGATTGGTGGAAATATCATTTCCCGCAGCACTAATACAATAACTACCCTTATCAAGTGTGATGGTCTTGATGCTATGCTTAGATACAAATTCAGAACTCACAAACGAATGCGATGCTCCAGAATCAAAAAGCACAAGTGCATCATGTTGATTGACCAGAAACTTACCAGCCGTGACTACCTCACCAGCAGGGATTGCCTCCACAGTTGTGTAATGAACACGCCCCTGACGGACGTTCCCCTGGTTGCCCTTCTTTGGCGGGTAAGGACAGTTGCTCTGCCAATGCCCGGTCTGATTGCAGTTCCAGCACGGACGGTTGGCAGGTGGAGTCTTGGCATAGTTGGGACCCGTGTTGCCCCTAGGAAGAGGAATAGAGTACCCCTTGCGAAAACCCGTCTTTGCCTGATTCTTCTTCACCGGAGGGCGGTATCGCTGGTTGGGGGTTGGAGCACGGAATGGTGGCTTAGCTGCCGCTGGAGCCTTGGACTGAGATGACCCAGCACTGGCCTCAAAAGCTCTCTTGCGAGTCTTGGTCGCAGTGTACACAGTGTTATAGTTCTCTTGGGTGAGAGCATCACTGACAAACTCATTGAAAGTTGCACACTTAGAGCGGCCCATAGTCTTCAGCAATTTGGGACCCAAACCCCGCTTGAAACTAGCGATCTTTTTCGCCTCTGTGTTCACAAACTCAGGAGCATATCTAGACAAGTGATTGAAAGCATGCAAATACTCCTTCAGAGTCTTGTTGCCCTGAGTCAACTGCATGAACTCGGTGTGCTTCATCTCCATAACACCCGGAGGAATGAAATGCCCTTTGAAAGCCTCACGGAAAAGATTCCAATCAATCACCGTGTCAGCCGGTAGAGCTTCCCGGTACTGATTCCACCAGATGCCCGCTGGTCCTTGCAGTTGGTGAGCTGCATACTCCGCCTTCAAACCTTCAGTCAACCGAAGTAGGCGAAACTTTTGTTCCACCGTATTCAGCCACTCTTCAGCTTGAAGGGGTTCTTCAGCTTCTCTGAAAGGTGGGGGCTTCGTATCCATGAAGTCCTTGAAGCTACTGTACTGGTTAGGAGCTGGCCCTTCCGGTGCATTACGGCCACCCTGATTTGCCATACGATTGATGGTCTCAGTGAGCATCCTCTGATTTTCCACCATCATTTGCATCAGCTCAGCTGGATTTGGTGGTGGAGGAGGAGGTGGTGGATTCATGTTTGCACGCTGTTCCGCACCCCGGGTGCCACGAGACATCTGTAAAGACACAGTCAGTGAGTATTGATGATGACAAGATTTGCCGTAGAAGAACTTATATTCATGCCTGAAAGTATTCGAGAGAATAGCTTTACAGAAAGGCACAACAATTCCATTCCACAAAACAACATCACCAATCCAACACATGACATAGACATCCGCAATACGCACCACAACGGAAAACATCGGCATAACATAACGATCATAAAGACTGCACATAGGGTCCACAAAGTTATTACACCAACACAGTACATGCCATGAGTCAAGGTCAAAGTTTCGGATTACAACATGGTTACAAAAGCACCACAGCCGACTGGCATACTACAAAAGATCCTTGGGTCACACTACCCACTACTCCCTACACTCCAGGCTCGTCGTCCGAGTCAGCGTCGAAGAGCGCCTCTCCATCCTCGTCGCTAACCGGCTCAAGCTCCTCGTCCTCCATGTCCTCGTGTAAAGGTGGTGCAGCCGCTGCTGGTCCATCGACCTCCATACCATCATCATCGGCCACAATCACCTGAGGTCCTACCTCGGGATACACGGGTATAGGGCGAGGAACAGGGTGTAGCAAGTTGTTGAGACGGTGAATTTCCACAAGACCAGCCTCAATCTGATCCTGCAGATAGTTCTCCCGCTCAAGCGACTGAACTCGGTGCATCTCCCATGCTTGGCGCCAGTTCTCCGACACAGGGAGTGCAGTATCCCTCTCACGGGTGAGCTGCACCAAGCGCTCGTGCAAGGTCTCCTTCTCTCTAGCTAACTGGCTCATCTGATCCTGCTTATGATCTCTCTCTCTGATGGCCTTCACCCACTGTTGCCTACGATACTCCGCAATGTCTTCCCAGTCATTGCGGTCCTTCTGAGCTTGCTCCAGGAGTCTAGCTTGCTTGCGAAACTTGCGAGCACGCCTTTCAGCCTTTCGCTGCATCTCCTGGGCCCTGTGAACAGCCATCATCACCTGTGCATAGGTGCCCTCTCGCTGACTAATCAGCTTGAGCACAGCCATCATAGCACTCATAGCAGGACTAGAACTCTCAGCTCTCTCTCCCCTGCCTCGAACCAAAGCACAACCATCAGCCTGTTTCCATTCCGCGGCTGCTGGGTCAGCACTAGGAATGGAGGCCGCTGGTCCAGCCGTCAGCTCGTCACCACACCTCTGACAGATATCGAGCAGGATAGTCTGGGCTGCAACCTGAGCTGCCTCCCAAGGAGTCTGCCCATCAGAGCTGCAAGTCCAGCCTGTCCATGCAGGCTTGTCCCCATGTGGAGGGACAACTCCCTGCACAGCAAACCACTGGATCCCTCCTGTGCTCTCCATCTCCCACCAAGAATACTGAGGTGGCTCAGTATACCCAACAGTCCGTAACACTCTCCAGAGCAGGGTAGGAGTGCCAAACTCGTGCAAGAAAGTGTCACTGGGAGGAGGTGAAGCGGGTGCGTCCATCTGTGGAAGGGAATAGGAACACCATGGGTAACAGAGGATTAGTTAAGCAATCATTTATTTAATGAAAAGGGACGAAATGGTAAGAGAAGGAGTAGACAGAATGTATGTATGAATGCGACATGCTGCATGCACGAACCGTACGTCCTCACAAACTTAGAAAATTAATATTCTAACGGATATACGGTGGCATACATTCGTCTCTCGATACGGTAACTATCGGTTTACACGTGCGCTGTTAGAGTACCTGCAGAAGACTTCATTTCAGCCCAACAGTTCCCAATATATATCACTCAACAAAGCAGTAAACTAAGTGCACATTGCTCGGACATGCCCAACATGCCCCCAACAATGACACCACAACTACCCGAGAAATTAAATACTCCCCAATTAAGTTTCTTTTGTGGTTTCATGGTTTCAACATGTAACCACTCCAGAAAACCACCGCGAACACTCCCCTAGACCGCCGTTTGGACGATCATGCTCTCACAGCTCACACTTACCCGAGCGTAGGTGCGACGTTACATCATTTAAATCTAGCGACATATGTGGCTAATTCACATATGAAGGCTACCTCCACCATTAGACCACAGGGTAGCATAGTGCGGTCATCACACATCCATACCTGAGTACTGCCGGAGATGCATAAATAAAACCCCCCAAGTCAGTACTTAAATAGCCACCTATAGTCCTTATGTGGGCAAGAAGGATTCGACCACTGGCATAACTTAATTATTTGTTTTACAGTATTTTATTTAAAACTCTTTTGTTTTAAATACACAAATGCTGCATTTATAATGCTGAACTTGCTCCGATGCCAGCTGTCACAGAACCGACCAAATTATAAGAGTTCAAGTGCAGAAACGATCGTCAAACAATCAAGTTTCCAAACTTGAGCCCATATAATCCCGGTAGTCAATCGAAATCACGAAGGACTTCAAACCAACTCGCAACAAACCAAGATCGTAATAGTTCAACATAAACACAACGAATGTTACATAGTCATTCATTGCCGACGAAGCGGCACCACATCGGAGTCATTAAGTTATTACAACCCAAGTTTGAAGTAGCGGAAGCAAAATAGTTACACACACTTGTTCAAAGTTCAGTTCACAAGTTTTGTTACTGCCAGAGTCTATGCCATCCTTCCAAAAGCATCATAGACGAGAAGAGTAGAGAACCGTGCCCAACGGTTAGTCCTCATCCCCAGCGGGATGGAGACAGGTCTTGCAGAAACCGTCATAGAAGATATCATCTGCAACAGGTGGGAATAAACCCTGAGTACGAGGATGTACTCAGCTAGACTTACCCGTCTAGTAAAACACAAAAGACACCAAGGATCATGCAAGGCTAAATCTTAAGTGGAGTTGGTTGACTCACCTTTTGCCAAAAGCTTAACTTACAACTAAGTTAATTTAAGAGCATCATATTTATTTATCATCAGCCTACCACTAGATTAGCACCTGTACTACAACACATCACTTGATTATTACAAACAATAATAACCATATCAAATTCATCATATGTTCTTCTTGCTATCATCATTATCATGAACCAAATTCATTAGTGAATGCTACGTTTGCCGCTGCTCTATCAGGTTCTCACTAACCGGGAGAGACGGCGATTCGAATCGAATTCCTATCCAGCTGGAGGATTATTCCTAGCACTCACCCAGGCATCCCCTGCCGGAGAGCCCACGGGTTACCTTTTGTACAACTCAGAAATCGCGGCTCCGATCTGCGCCGCACTCCCTGGGCTACCACTCTGCCAGGGAGGTCAGGAATTTTAACTCACCTGCCTTTGGACTTACGCCAATGGTCCCCCGCACACCGCACTTCCTCCGGTAGTGCGCACTTTATACTTGCCGGTCTTCCGGCCTGAGTCATACTACTCGGCTTCGCGGTCGGAACGAGTTATCTGGCCAACTAAGTGTTAGGCATGCGTTCAACATGACAAGAGGACGTACAACGATCAGTCCTTAGCTACCACAGACGGAGTTACTACAAACTTGCAAAACTCCGCCCGGCTTAAGTCACTTTAATCAGGTTCCATCCACGATAGCACATATAGACCATCGTGATCCGACACAACCCTATATCGCGCGGATGACAGGATATCACCCGACTTCTACCGATTAAAGCATATCTAAGCTACTACTCGATCCTAACTCTACAACCAGGGAGGGTGAGTTATCTGGACAAGGATAGAGTAGAATGCAGCAACAGTTTCATCACAACTCCTAGACTTAATGCATCAATAGGTATAACATATTAAGTAAACTTTCGAAAATAGAAGGAGACTTAGAATGCTCTGGGGCTTGCCTTTCACGAACGATGCCGGCTCGTGATTCGGGCACTCAACTTCTTCTTCGGGCTCCTCGAGTCCGGCTTGCTGGACCTCCACCTCCTGGCTGCCCTCCTGACCTTCGGGATTCGCTTGGAGCTCGAAGGAAACTGCCACGTCCGGTGCACCTATTGCATGCTCGAACGATAAGATAATGCACATGCTAACGATGAATGCTTAATGACACAAGCAACTCACTGGACACTCACTTACGGACAAAAGTTATACTAACTCACATAATTGAACAAGTTAACATAACCCAAAACCTTTCAAGACACTAAGGCAGCAAACAACACAAACAGAGAGGCTCAGTAAATAAAGTTCCAGGTTTTGTCCAAAGTTCCAGGTTTTGTCCAGAAAAACAGAGAACACCTATTCCTGGAACCCAACTTGAAATAGCTATAACATTTAAACTACTTGGCCAAACGACCTCAAATTTAAACCATAGTTAGTTCAACAAGTTTGGAACATCTTTGCTTTAGACAAGTTCCACAGAAAGTCAAGTTATCATTAAGTAATAACCAAATTGCTACCTTGCTGTCCAGAACAGCATTTAACCCTATAGTTAATTATTTAATGACATGATCAAGACACAAACCATGCCAACCACATGGCCTATGAGCACAAACATATTACAAGGTCACCAGATCATCAGATGGAAACCCCAAAACATTTATTTAACAAGGCATTTATTAATTAACTCTAAATAAGAGCATAATTACAAGATACTAGTTCAAATGCTCAGAAAAATCTACAAAAATTACAGAAGCACAAGGACATCATCAAAGTGTCACCATAAAAATTTCACAGCAATTGCACATACCAAAATAAAGATATGTATTTAACATATCAAGGCATTTATTTCATAAATTTAGAAACAATACTTATATGGTGTTAAACAACAGATTTCAGATTATTTACAACTTAGGAGTACCATAAACAAGCTTACCACCAAAGTAGAACATCAGCATAAGCACCAATTATTTTATATGATTTATTTAAAGAAACAAGCCATATCTCCAACACAAATTACATATCAAAACTGCAGTGCTCTAAAAATCATGAAATAAGTATCAGAGCACTCTAATGCCATGCAAAGGCTACCAAAAAATTTTCAAAGCAAACTAAGCAGTATAACAAGAGATATGCATTTTTCCACAAATAACAAGATTAAATCCTTAATAAATGATTTCTCAGAAAACATGATTCATTTTATATTTTTATTAAATACTAGCCATCTCAAGAAACAACACAAAATTTGTTTCACAATTTTTGGATCTCAGAAACAGGAGATATGATTTTTGCAAGAAAGCCAAAAATCAGGATTTTGAATAAAAGAAAAGGAGGGAAAGAGAGAGTCGCTGACAGTGGGTCCCATCTGTCAGGCTCTTCTTCCTCGCGGCCGAGGCGACTTTCGCCGGCGATTTCTCCGCGACGGCGAGGTCTCCGGCCAAGCCAAGGGCATCAGCGTGATCCCCAAACCCTAACGACTCGATTGACCCCACTTTTCCCACGGCGGAGCCACCGGAAGAGGCTCGCCGTCGACAATGGCGGCTCGGCGGAGGTGCTCGGCGTTACGCCGGAGCCCTCAGGCTGGTAGAGCGCGACCTAAGGCCTTCTACAGCACCAGTGGACTACGGCGAAGCTTCCTAGGTGCGCGGCTTGGCCTGGATCCCCGTGGAACGCGCTGGCCACGAGAACACTCAACTCCGGCGGAAGCACGGCGGCGCTGCGCACCGTGTCCGGCGACGGAGAACCCGGTAGAGCGTCCACCAGGTGGCGCAAAAGCTCGCTAAGGACCTAAGCTACCTCTAGGACCTAACCAAAGACGATGAGAAGCCTCACAGCGCTCGGCATTGAGTTCGCCGGAGAAGATGGTCACGGCGAACCGATTTGGGGGAAGAAGGGAATGTCGGCTCACCGGTGGGTTTCTCGGCGAGCTAGAGGGTGGAGCTTGGAGAGCAGCTCGCGGCGGAGCTTTGGGTGGAGTTTGGTGGACGGAGGCGCAGTGAGGAGCGCACACGAGCTCGCCGGAGTGAGCTCGCGGCGGAGAGCTCGCTGCGGGAGCTTTTCTGGCGAGAGGAGGCGAGGAAGAGCGAAGTGGACGCGTCCACTCTGTGCGGGCGACGCCGTGGAGGTCATGCACGCGACGAGAGCTGACAGGCGGGGCCAGGAACGGCGTATGGGCGCCAATTGTCGCCGATGTGCTGCCGCAGGTCGGCCACGTCGGCGAGCTCCAAGTCGATTCAGAGAAAGCAATGGCCGACTGACAGAGCGAATTTGCCGAAGATTATCTCCCAAACCAGAGCGAATTAGGAGATGGCGTAGTTGACAAACTTGGAGGACTAAGCGAGATCTACAACTTTGTCAACTGGAGCAAGAGCTAGATCGGCCTGGATTGAGAGTTATGAAGTTTTCAAAATCAATCGAGCAAACTGGTTTCGTTCCAAGACTTAGAAAATTTTCTAAGTGTTGGAAACAGCCCCAAATCTGCCTTGTAGGTCACTTTTGAGCTATTTGTGATCATTTTCATGAGATGGCCATAAAACAACTTTTGTTCCTTATAAAATTTGCTACAACTTTGCTGCAGAAAGTTTTGACATGCAAACATTTTATGAAACACTTTTTAAAAGCCTAAGCAAAAGAGGTTTCTAGGGTCTATTTTCATAAGTATGACTTAAAAGCATATTTTGGAAAAGTGACCAACATGAACATTGTTCCCAAGATTAAGTTAAGCATAGATAAACTAATTACCAAGGCATTAAGCACAAACACAAGCATTGTTCACTCAAACATAAGCATAGGAAGCCTATTTAAGCAATTTAAAACACATTTTTTGCATAGAATGACATGGCTCAAGATAGATGATGATCATGATATGCTTTGAGTAAATGATGATGCTCATGCTATGCACATGCTTGATGCAACCATAACACTGGGGTGTTACAGCTCGGGCATCGCTCTGAGGAGCAGCGCAGCAGCCATTACGTTCTGGTTGGCCATGCGAAAGACTGGAGGGTTGTCTCCCCCCTCATCTTCGACAATGTGGCAGTTGACATCAAAGGCATGGCGTCTCGCTGTGCCCCCGTCCCCCCCCCCGGGCGGACTGGTCTCACTCTAGGGTCTCGCACAATTGTCAGAGACGCACGCGCTCTTCTTCGAGCCTGGCCACCAACTCACTTAGCTACTCGTGGTTAGGTCGATGAACCTCTGCCGGAGCTAGCACGGCTCCACATGCTCCAGGGTGACCTCCAGGGGTCATGGTTGGAGGAGGAGTCGCGTTCTGCCGCTTTGAGGGTCCTGCACTCTCGTGATGGATCATTGCCGCCATCATCGGAGTTGGAATAGCCGAGGCAATAGTTGCTTGCCTCAAGGAAGCGCATGAAAGTCTCCAGGTTGCCAAGAGCAGAGAAGTCAACGCTGGCCCATTCGTCCTCTCCTAAGGTGGGATCCTCAGGGTATGACGAAACGGGTGGTGTGGCGATAAGGTCCAGCGTAGACCTTAAGTTGTGACTCGGGAGGTCCACGTATGCACTTAGTGAGGTGCTTGCGAAGGAGGCATAGGTGGTGGCTATGCTCTTGAGCCCAAAGGGGAGCTCAGAAGTCATGGCCGTGAGCTCTCCCATCGCCGCTTTAGACGACGTGGGGGATCCTGAGAAGTTGAAACCCCTGTGTCCTCGTTTTGAAGTGGAGGTGGGAGCCGCCCTTTGCCTTTGACCGCGATGTCCCCCTGTTGGCCCGTAGAGCAGAGCTTGATGCTCCACGCGTCCTACCTCTGGCGCCACGTGAGCTAGAGGAATGGGCCATCTGATGAGGAACGTGTGGGGGGAATGCCAGACGAGTCCTGGCTTTGGCAGCAGAGTCAGAGGTCCTAGACCTGTGACACCCGCGGCGGGTGTTGATATTTGGTAACGCCATCAGGAAATGATCCGCAAGCGCATGGATATCGGTGAGCATTTCACCCAGCAGGTTATCTAGAGTATCATATTTATATTTTTACCAGTGGGAGAAAGCGTGCATCTGACTAACCAAATCTATTGCTACTACCCTTTAGGCTACAATCAATGTGATTCGATGTGAGCGATGAATACAGAAGACTACAACTTCACTCTCATTCTATCCTTGGTAAGGATGATCTACTGTTCTATTGGGGAGGCTTACGGAATCTAGACACCACAAAAGATGTTCGACCCGCACCTATAAACCCTATCGATCCTGCTAATGGGATGTGGGCTACAGAGGTAACTCGAAAATGTCACGTTCCTCGCTACTACCACGGTCCAGCTAGACAGGGGATATCTATGACTACCATAGCCTAAACACCACGTTTACGCTAGCAATGATTACTCTAAACTCAACCAGAAGAGATTAAAGTAAACTCATAAACTAAAGAACAATAAGAACAAAGAACTTACTAGAATTTAGAAATCGAAATACTGAAGAATCCTAGGAGCAAGCCTCGGGTTAGGAGACTTGATCCCGCAGGTACAACCTCGGAGTAGACACCTGTTGGGTATTTTAAGCGCATGGATACCGATGTAGCCTTCACCCGGGAGTATTCCAAAGCATCGATTTTCCACAGAGAACGTGAGTGTACTAATTAAGATCCAAGATCGCCCAAGGATAACTATATAATTATTTTTGGTGGGAAGAGAGGAAGTTTCCTGAGAGTTCTCTAATTGATCTAAGAATCAAGAATTACTTCAAGATTATATATATCGGGACATCAGAGCACTAACCACAAAAAGAGATGAGAAGGGGGCTAGGAAGGTCTGACTACGGTCCTACAAACACCGATCCAAACGAGGTGGAATACGTCGACCGTTAGGTCTGTCACTACCCTAAGGCTACCACAACAATCCGCATGATTGGGTGCAATTCCAGGTAATTGCAAGACTAAACACCACGTCTAATCTATTAATTACTACTCTAGCATTATAAAGACTAGAGCACTTGATGCAAGTGGGAATCAAATAAATAACTTGAATATAAATAAAAGTAATTAAAGAACTTAGGAATTATGAGTTGAAGAACCTGGAGAACGAGGAAGAACGAACCAGTTGCTGCAAAAGTACAATGTTGAGGAAGATCCGACAGATCCGGCTGCTCCACTCTCCTCTTCTCTCTCCCTATTTTCTAGATTACAACTAGAACTAACTAGAACTAGAACTAGAGGAACTAGAACTAGAACTAGATGAACTAGAGGTAGAACTAGAAGAACTAGAGGGATCCTCTCTACTTGGATGAAGAATTGAAACCCTAACTTTGATTCTGTAGAAGAGGTATGCCTCCAGGGGCCAGGGGGCCTTGCTTATATAGTCTTTTCAGATGAATCTGGGCCGTTGGATCAAACCGACATTAATCGCACAGTTTTCCTTGATCCTTTAGGTCGGTGGAGCGTTGTCCCCGAATTAGACTCTGATTGAGCACTGTAGCAGGGCGGGCGCCCTCAAGACAGGGCGTGCGCCCTGTGCCTGAGCCCTCTCGGCCTCCGCTTCGTTCGTGTGGCTTCTGGAGTCTTCTAGATGATAGAAAATTGCGCGGTATGTTAATATCTCTATGTAAACCCGATGTGTGGGCCTTTCTTCCGTATTTCCTGATAACCCCTTGCAGAAGTAGACAAACACCAAAACTCATGGAATTCTGTCAGATAAAACCCTAAGTCTAGGTGTTGGTTGTATTTGGATCCTTTTCCATGATTAGTTGATGGGTAAATGTGAGCATTAAGGACCGTCAACAAGCTCCCCCAAGCTTAACCTTTGCTCATCCTTGAGCAAAGATGGACTCAGGAGTTTCTGCAGTGGTTTTATGCCTTAAAAATACAGATTCGTTCAAACAAGATCTCATCTCTCGGTTAGGGTAAACTGTTAAGATTTAAAACTTACACATTTTACCTTTCACCATGGGACTTGTAACCGTCACTTCTGTCTTGAGTAGTTAAAAGATAGAACGGTCTAGTCAAGCGTCATGTCTCTTGTTCTTCGATTAACTATAGCTCTGGAGTTTTTGCAGATTTTCAAATAAAACTCAGAGATTCATTGTATGACTCTCTCTAGTCTCTCTTTTGTGGTATTTCTGGATCCTTACCAAGGTAGTAATGGTATATGCCTTCTCTCAAAGTATGTAGTATTTTTGGTATGAGGCATAGTGGCATTGCCTTCTCTCTCACCCTACTCTAATAAGGTTTTGATTTCTGGAGCTCATAGGTGGGAGACAGCTAATACATACTTACAAGACATTTATTGCATAGTCAAACCATGGATCCAGAAGAACAAGTCAATAAGTCAAATCAAGATGTGCATGTGTGGCGAATGAATGGTGATAATGGTGATGATGGTGCTAACAATGGTGAAAGTCTAATTCTACTTGTGCTCTTTTGATGGGATACATACCTTTCTTGCTCTTTCGAAACTTTTTGAGGTGAATGAGATGCTCTATATTTTCTTTTTCTTTTCTCTCAGGTGGGTATCTTGTACCCCTAATTCTGTTGTTGGACACTTGTCCATTTTTACCTCTCGTCTCACTTTTTCTTTTCTTTTGAGGTTCCGGGCACTTGCCCCTTTTTATTTCCTCGTATTTTTTAGAGCACTCATCTCTTGAAATAATATAGCAAGTGGTAGTTACCAAGATAACTTGAGCATTTATTTCACAGGGAAAAACAGGAATAGGAGAATATTTTTGGCTATTCTCTCCTGGATTAGGAGTAGAATAATTTTGGGTGAATCTGGATATGGAAATGAGTGGATGTATGTGGATGCATACTTCCAGAGTAGAAGCAACATGTATGAGTGAACATGCAAGTGAATCTTGATTTAACCACATGACAAGCTCCTAAGGGTCTACACAGCTTGACCACACTCAATGCTCATAAGTAGTAAAGTAAATGTGTGGTTCATAGCCTAATAAGCATGTATATATGGCTGTGGTAGGAATTTAAACTCTCATCATACAGGAACTCATCATGCAATATTTTAAAGATTTTCAAAGATAAAATTCTCCAGAATTCTAGCATCTCTAAGAACAGATAAACAACAGCTCAACCTTCCCATATCGTATCTGTTAACGACTTAGACTTTAGATCAAGTACTCTCCCCACAAGTTCAGGTTTAGAGCAAATCTTAATTAATAACAATCATTCCTAAACTTGAGAGAGATTTCAATTTTGAGAACTAGTCATGGCAGAGCAACTATTCATCATTTCCATGTGAGAGCTTATCAAGTTCAGGTTCATAGCAAACTTTGTTTATTTATTTATTTAGGAAACTAAGCAAAGATATATATAAGCACAAAATCTTTATTTGGGTTTTTATGATTATGCATCTTTTTATTATTTGAGTAAAATATAAACGTGAGTAGAACACTTAGGTGGATAAATGGGGGTGCTCTCCCCCAAGCTGGATTTTGCCGTAATTTCTTTTGATGTAGCTAGCAGCTGGCGGAGGTGTATTTGAATGTCGGTAGCACTCTATCAGCGATTAGGATGTCCTCCGTCTGCTAGTCTTCTTTGATCCTATAATTCTGTGGAGCTCAAATAGACAACAAAGCTTTGTGGAACTGGTTAAGTGTTAGCATAAATATCTAGCCTTTATCATGTTGAGCCTCCTCAATAAATGTTACTCTTTTTAGTAGAATCATAAATTTATTTTTATAATTTTATTTTTATAGGACAGAAATATATTTATTTCATTTTTACGCCACCACAGTGAATGTACTAATGGGTTTTATGCCATGAGCATACTCACATGGGGCTTACTATTTTTACATTTATTATTTTTTTTCAAGATGATATGAACCTGATTAACTAAGCAAACTATTTTAAATAATTGAAAGGAAAAAGATAACTACGAAGTTTACCTCTTGGCAAGGCGTTTGGTGTTTTTAAGTCCTCCAAACGGGACTCTCCGTTTTCTCAATCGTCATGGGATTCGCTGGATGGCGTAGTCGGTGGTTCCGGCGGCGCGTACTCTTCATGTATAACTATCTTCTTTCTCCACACCTGCCTCGGTGCACTTCTCCTTCGTACTCTGCCCATCCATCCTTGATGATTTTCCTCCTCTGGTTACGGTTGCATCGTCTTCTTCTTGTCCTGACCTGCTTAGAGTCTTTAACTATATAGTTAGGGTCACTAAAATAGCGGCGTACCTTCTCAGAGGGGAAATGCATGTGGACTTCTCCGGTTCCAATGTAGATAATTATTTTAACGGTGCTGAGGAACTGTCTCCCAAGGATGATGGGTGGATCGTACTCGTCTTCTCCCATGTCAATAACCTTAAAATTATCTGGAGCTGAATGTATGTCGGTTTTAGGGGCATGGTTCCGAACAGGAGCTGATAAGTGACTACGGCCATTATGTTGACGCCAGATCCGGTGTCACAAAGCGTCTTGTAGAAGTTGTACCCATTGATGGAGCAATGAATGCTTGGCATTCCTGGGTTGTCCTTCTTGGTCAGAATCGGTGACTTAAGTCGACGATCTTGACCTCCTTGAACTACAGTGACCATCTTAGCTGACTTGGTCCACATTTGCTTGTTCCTGTCCCTCCTGTTGGTCCTCTTCCTTGGTTCATGTCGGGATTGCTCTGAGATTTGTGTAGTCTTGTTCTTGAAGGAAAAAGTCACCTTCTTCCCCTTGATGTAGAAACTGATCTCGGCCGCACTAGCGTAGATGACAGCTCCCGAGGTGTTTAGGAATGGCCTCCCTAGGATGATGGGTGCCCTCTCATCAGTATCAGTCTCTATCACCACGAAGGCTGCTGGAGCGTATAAGGTACCAACCTTTGACGTAGAGGTTCTTCAATATTCCCTTTGGGAAACATAATGTCCGATCTGTAAGCTGCAAACACATGGTTGTTTCTCGTAAAGGATGTGTAAAGAGTTTTTCATAGAGTACCCTGGGCATAATGTTGACACTGGAGCCAAAGTCGCAGAGTGCTTCTAGGAAGTCCACCATGTCGATGGAGATCGGGATGACGGGGCATCCTGGGTTGTCTCTCTTGACCGACAGAAGGTTAGTAATTACTTCCACATCGGGGTTACTCTAGTAGTTACGTCCTCAAGCATCTCAGGGCAGTGATTGCCTGAGTGTCCAGTATCTCCAGTGTGTTTGTGCTCGTAGATCTAGGTTCTTCACTTGTTGGAGTCTGGGAGTTGTAAAACTCCTTCATATGCTGCTCGAAGTGTACCTGCTCATAGAGACAAGGCAGAGATCAAGTGCATGGGCTCTGTTGGTGGAAAACACCAACAGAACCAAAAGTGTATTTGTTCTCTCAAACCTTAAGCATAGTGAGCAAGACAAAGTTGATGGATAATAAGATCATGAGTGTAGCATTTAAAACATTTGTCAGATCAAATCGCTCAACCTAATGGAAAGATAATCTATATATGTTGTTTTTTTATAAAATATATATTCCAAAGATTAAGTGTGCAACATTTTAGCTCATATGATTAGGAGTGTGGGATCACAAAGGTGAAAGGACTAAACATATTAAATCGATTGGGTTGGTTAATCTAAAGTTGTAAATCATACATGTTTGTCTCTTTTATTCATGTGAACGCCAGAAATAAGGAGAAACTTATAAAAGTGATAGTCAAATACCTTAAGATATTACCTTACTTGAAGAGTGATGGTACAATATCACCTTGTGGAAGCTTTCCTTTCTTAGCGGTTGTGAATCGTGTTTGTGGCACCCTTCATGGATCATCTCTTGTGAGCTATGCCTTCCTTGTGTAAATTGTTAAACTTCATCTGTCTCTCTCTTTGTCTTCAATGTGAGTTTATCTCAGGACTTGTGGTTGTCATTCATCCGATCTTCTTGCTCCAATCTTGGAAAGGTTAGTGACAAGAATACCCGAAGGAATTTTTTTACAATTATCCTTATATGCTCAATACACAAGGTAATGTTGTAAATAATTAAAAGCTCATGTTAGTGCTTGTTTTAGGACACTAAGCTTGTCCTTGGGAAACCATCAATTTATGTCGGCGAAGTGGTTTCCCCTCCAACGCTGACCTATATCAAGATCAACTCAACGAGATCTGCAATATTTAATATAGACATTTGCATCGACAACCGCCCTTTTAAAGTTTTTATAAATAGAAAGGATGAGGGGGTTGGAGATCTCGAATGTGGTGATGTTGGAGAGACAAATGGATTGTGAAGATGTTGCATATGAGCATGGAGTAAATGAAGTGGCTATGAAACAAATTCCATGCTCATCAATGCTTAGAGTGAAATCCATGTGGTATGGTGAAAATGATATGGTGAGTGTGGTAAAAAAAGAAAAGAAAAAGGATACACGGGCGACTTGGTTCGAAACTAGCACAGCTACCGTTCCCCGGCAACGGTGCCAGAAAGCTTGTTGGGTATTTTAAACGCAAACAGAAAAATCCGCAAGCGCACGGATACCGATGTAGCCTTCACCCGGTAGTATTCCAGAGTATCAATTTTCCACAGAGAACGTGAGTGTACTAATTAAGATCCAAGATCGCCCAAGCATAACTATATAATTATTTTTGGTGGGAAGAGAGGAAGTTTCCTGAGAGTTCTCTAATTGATCTAAGAATCAAGAATTACTTCAAGATTATCTATATCGGGACATCAGAGCACTAACCACAGAAAGAGATGAGAAGGGGGCTAGGAAGGTCTGACTACGGTCCTACAAACACCGATCCGAACGAGGTGGAATACGTCGACCGTTAGGGCTGTCACTACCCTAAGGCTACCACAACAATCCGCAGGATTGGGTGCAATTCCAGGTAATTGCAAGACTAAACACCACGTCTAATCTATTAATTACTACTCTAGCGTTATAAAGACTAGAGCACTTGATGCAAGCGGGAATCCAATAAATAACTTGAATGTAAATAAAAGTAATTAAAGAACTCAGGAATTATGAGTTGAAGAACCTGGAGAACGATGAAGAACAAACCAGTTGCTGCAAAAGTACAATGTTGAGGAAGATCCGACAGATCCGGCTCCTCCTCCGCTCTCCTCTTCTCTCTCCCTATTTTCTAGATTACAACTAGAACTAACTAGAACTAGAACTAGAGGAACTAGAACTAGAACTAGAGGAACTAGAACTAGAACTAGATGAACTAGAGGTAGAACTAGAAGAACTAGAGGGATCCTCTCTACTTGGATGAAGAATTGAAACCCTAACTTTGATTCTGTAGAAGAGGTATGCCTCCAGGGGCCAGGGGGCCTTGCTTATATAGTCTTTTCAGATGAAACTGGGCCGTTGGATCAAACCGACATTAATCGCACAGTTTTCCTTGATCCTTTAGGTCGGTGGAGCGTTGTCCCCGAATTAGACTCTGATTGAGCACTGTAGCAGGGCGGGCGCCCTGTGCCTGAGCCCTCTCGGCCTCCGCTTCGTTCGTGTGGCTTCTGGAGTCTTCTAGATGATAGAAAATTGCGCGGTATGTTAATATCTCTATGTAAACCCGATGTGTGGGCCTTTCTTCCGTATTTCCTGATAACCCCCTGCAGAAGTAGACAAACACCAAAACTCATGGAATTCTGTCAGATAAAACCCTAAGTCTAGGTGTTGGTTGCATTTGGATCCTTTTCCATGATTAGTTGATGGGTAAATGTGAGCATTAAGGACCGTCAACAACACCGACAGGTCGTGCTTCCTCCGATCTACACCTCCACTCTATCTCTCTCAATCTAGTAGAACTAGTTCTACTCTCACATTGGATGCTAAGCCCTATGAGGTGGGAACCCTAAGGAACCTCTCTCTCTGAATCCTCTCTGGAAAATATGCTAATAAAATAATGAGGATTGAGGATTGCCTCCTCCAGGGGCCAGGGGGTCTGCTTATATAGTTCCCTCAAGTGAATCTAGGCCGTCGGATCAAACTGACATTGATTGAACGGTTCTCCTTGATCCTTTAGGTCGGTGGAGCATAATCCGCGAGACGGGACCTGATTGGTCTCTGTAGCAGGGCGAGCGCCCAAGGGGGGAGGGCGGGCGCCCTGCCCCCGGGCCCGTTCGGCCTCCCGTTCGTTCCCGTGGCTTCTGGAGTTTTCTACATGACAGAAAATTGCGCAGCACGTTAATATCTCTATGTAAACCCGACGTGTGGGCCTTTCCTCCATATTTCCTGATAACCCCCTTCAGAAATAGACAAACACCAAAACTCGTGGAATTCTGTCAGATAAAACCCTAAGTCTGGGTGTTGGTTGCTTTTGGATCCTTGTCTTTATTTATCTGATGATTAAATTTGGTACTTAAGGACCGTCAACAACTCCCCCAAGCTTACCTCTTGCTCGTCCCTGAGCAAGGATGGACTCAATAGTTTCTGCAGTGGTTTCATGCCTTAAAAGTACACATGTGTTCAAGCGAGATCTCATCTCTGAGTCAGAGTAAACTGTTAAGACTTAAAACTTACTCATTTTACCTTTCACCATGGGGCTTGCAACCGTCACTTGTGTCTTGAGTAGTTAAAAGATAGAACGGTCAAGTCAAGCGCCATGACTCTTATTCTTAATCAGCTATAGCTCTGGAGTTTTTGTAGATTTTCAAATAAAACTCAGAGATTCCTTGTATGACTCTCTCAAATCTCTCTTTTATGGTATTTCTAGATCCTTTACAAGGCAATAATGGTATATGCCTTCTCTCAAAGTATATGGTATTTTTGGTATGAGGCATAGTGATATTGCTTTCTCTCTCACCCTACTCTAATAAGGTTTTGATATCTGGAGCTCATAGGTGGGAGACAGATAATACATACTTACAAGACATTTATTGCATAGTCAAACCATTGATCCAGAAGAACAAGTCAATAAGTCAAATCAAGATGTGCATGTGTGGCGAGTGAATGGCGTATAGTGATGATGGTGATAACAATGGTGAAAGTCCAATCCTACTTTTGCTCTTTTTGGGGGATACATACCTTTCTTGCACTTTGAAGCTTTTTGAGGAGAATGAGATGCTCTATATTCTTTTTTTCCTTTCTCTCAGGTGGGTATCTTGTACCCCTAATTCTACTATCGGACACTTGTCTATTTTTACCTCTCGTCTTACTTTTTTCTTTTCTTCGAGGTTCCGGGCACTTGCCCCTTTTATTTCCTCGTATTTTTTCTCTTCTTTTTTTCAGAGCACTCACCCTCCTAGAATAATGTAGCAAGTGGTAGTAACCAAAATATCTCGACCATTTATTTCACAGGGAATAACACGGATAGGAAAAAGTTTTTGGCTATTCTCTCCCGGATTGAGTAGAATACTTTTAGGTGAATCTGGAGATGGAATTGAGTGGATGTATGTGGATGCATACTTCCGGAGTATAACTAGCATGTATGAGTGAACGTGCATGTGAATCTTGATTTTAATCGCATGACAAGCTCCTAAGGGTCTACACAGCTTGACCATACTCAACGCTCATAAGCAGTAAAAAGTAAATGTATGGTTCATAGTCTAATAAGCATGTATATATGGCTGTGGTAGGAATTTAAACTCTCATCATACAGGAACTCATCATGTGTTATTTTAAAGATTTTCAAAGATAAAATTCTCCAGTATTCTAGCATCTCTAGGAACAGATAAATAGCAGCTCAACCTTTCCATATCATATCCGTTAAGACTTAGACTATAGATCAAGTACTCTTCCCACAAGTTCAGAGTTAGAGCAGATTTAAATTATAACAGTTATGCCTAAACTTGAGACAGAGCTCAAACTTGAAAACTAGGTACATGGCAGAGCAACTATTATCATATCCATGTAAGAGTTTATCATTGAAGTTCAGTTTGGCCTAGACACTTTATTTATTTATTTGGCAAACTAAGCAAAGATATATATAAGCACAAAATTTTTATTTAGGTTTTCATGATTATGCATCTTTTTATTATTTGAGTAAAGTATAAATGTGAGTAGAAACACTTAGCTGGATAAATGGGGGTGCTCTCCCCCAAGCTGGATTTTGACGTAATTTCTTCTGATGTAGCTCGCAGGTGACGGAGGTGTATTTGAATGTCGGCAGCACCGTGACAGCGATTACTATGTCCTCCGCCGGCTAGTCTTCTTTAATCCTTGAATTCTGTGGAGCTCAAATAGACAACAAAGCTTTGTGGAACTGGTTAAGTGTTAGCATAAAATCTCTTACCCTTTAGCATATTGAGATTCCACCTAATAAATTTTATTTAGCAGCATCATGCACCTATTATTTTTATATTTTTATTGTAAGATGAAAACATATTTATTTTATGCCACCACAGTCATTATACCTATGGGTTTTAAACCACAAGTCTACTCATATGGGGCTTTAGATTTTATGATGCAGTGCAACGAACAAATATTTTTGTTTTCTTTTCCAATGCTAATGTGGAAAAGCAAGTATGCTAATGCAAGTGATGGAATAAAAAGGAAAAGGAATGCAGAAAAGATAAATATGGATAAATACTGTTTTTACCTTCCGGCAAGGATTCAATGTTTTAAGTCTTCGGGACAAGACTTCTCACTGTGTTTATTCTTTAGGTGTGTCATTTGATTCAGGTGTGGACATTGACGTCTACACCTCTTGATACGGTGTCACCCATGTTCTTCGTTTGTCCAGCAGTTCAAGGTGCGGCATTGGCAGCATCCTGCTTAGTGTGTTTGTGCTCGTAGATCCAAGTCCTTCACTTGGTGCAATCTGGGAGTTGTAAAACTCCTTCAGGTTTTGCTCGAAGTGTACCTGCTCATAGAGACAAGGCAGAGATCAAGTGCGTGGGCCCTGTTGGTGAAAAACACCAACAGAACCAAAAGTATATTTGTTCTTCTCTAACCTTAAGCATAGTGAGCAAGACAAAGTTGATGGATAATAAGATCATGAGTGTAGCATTTAAAACATTTGTCAGATCAGATCACTCAACCTAATGGAAAGATAATCTATATATATTTATGTTTTGTTTATATCTTCCAAAGATTGAATGCGCAACAGTTTAGCTTATATGATTAGGAGTGTGAGATCACGAAGGTAGTACTAAGAACAAAGATTAAAGGACTAAACATGTTGAATTAATTGGGTTGGTTAATTTGGAGTTAGAAATCATGCATGTTTGTCTATTTATTTTATGTGAATGCCAGAACCAAGGAGAAGCTTATAAAAGTGATAGTCAAGGACCTTAAGATGTTACCTTACTTGAAGAGTAATGGTACAGTGTCACCTTGTGGAAGCTTTCCTTTCTCAGCGGTTGTGCATCGTGTTTGTGGCACCCTCCATGGATCATCTCCTATGAGCTATGCCTTCCTTGTGTAAATTGTTAACCTTCATGTGTCTCTCTCTTTGTCTCCAATGTGAGTTTATCTCAAGACTTCCCAGGTCGATATTGAAAGTTTTCCTATAGGGGTTAGTCCAACAAAATATCCAAAATCTACTATAGCATACTATTGGCTCAAAAATCAACCTAGACACCATGTCTAATTTGATTTAGAAGGGCATTTTAACCTAAGCACCATGCTTAATTTAAAATCCCTTGGAAGTAAGATCATCATTCCTAAACTAAGCACCATGCTTAATTAAGAGATAAATGAAACTACTCCAAACCTAGACATATACTAAAGCAAATAAAGGTAGTATGAGAGCATTTATAGAGATCTACTCAAGTGGAGATGAAGTAGTGTGATTAGTATTTAAGAAATCAAGCATGTCTCAAAGGTAGGGACAACCAACATAGCAACTTAGCAAAGGATGTTTTTATGTAAAGTACTCCCCCAAGCTTGAATTTTGCAAAATTCAAGATTGGATGAATTTAATTCAATGTTGCATGATGATTGGTTGGGCATACCTTGCACTTGTCATTCCTCGGATCTTCTTGCTCCAATCCTAGAAAGGTTAGTGACACGAATACCCAAAGGAATATTTCTACAATTATCTTTATATGCTCAATACACAAGGCAATGTTGCAAATAATTAGAAGTACATGTTACGATCTGATAAGTGCTTGTTTTAGGACACTAAGCTTGTCCTTGAGAAACCATCAATTTATGTCGGCGAAGTGGTTTCCCCTCCAACTCTGACATACATCAAGATTAAGTCAACGAGATCTGCAATATTTCTTATAGACAAATACATCGACAACCACCCTTTTAAAGTTTTTTATAAATAGAAAGGAAGAGGGGGTTGGATATCTCAAATGTGGTGATGTTGGAGAGACCAAAAGATTGGGAAGATGTTGCATATGAGCATGGAGTAAACAAAGTGGCTATGAAATAAATTCCATGCTCATTAATGTTATCTTCGTCTCCAATCTGAATGTTCGGAGTTTCTCCTAGATTGGTCTCGCCTATGTCCTCTTCTGTAGTTGGATGAATCGCATCTTCAAAGGGAGTCAAGAACTCACCATTTGAAATTGAGCCAAAGTCAGAATCCATTAAGGCTTCTTCCTTGCCCATCCATTCAATGGTGATAGCACGTGGATTTTAATGCCCTCTAGCCATTGATGTTGCTCTTCTCGATCCTCCTTGTGGTCTTGGTAACTCTTATGCATGGGATGTCTAGAGAGATTCATAGGATCATCGGGAGGTTCAAGAGAAAGAGCATAGTAGAAATTATTAGGCTCAAGGATGGAGTTAAAGATAGGTTCGAATGAGTCATCAAAAGTGGGCGTAGAAGGGGAGAAGATGAGATTGTCTTCTAAATGGCTTCGCTCTCCTTCTATTGCATCACTTAAGATGCCATCCTTGAGTCTTTCTAGATGTCCATCAAAGGGATTGGATTTGAGATGCTTTCTAAGAGATCCCTTCTTAGGAAGGTTCAGACTATATGCACTCAAAGGTCTCTTATGAAGCAGGAAGTTTAAGCTCATCCCAAAATGAATTTCCAAAGGTAGAATTTCTTCTTCCCTTAGATGATTTTGGAGCACTACTAGTTTGGATTGGATAGCCGAATCATGGGATTGAAATGTTTGGAAATCGGCTATTGAAACTTCCTTTCCTCGTCTGGGAGATGATTCCTTCTCTATCTCTAGGATTTTTTTTATGAAGAATAGTGCAAGAAAGATGTCCACGAATGAAGACATACCTTGCTTTACTAATAGATAAAGAAAGAAAAACTCTACCAAAGGTTATATGATCAAGACCAATGTGAAAATATCAAGGAAAAACATGGTCTTGTAGGGCTAGGTTTAAACCATAATTTATAGAAAGATTAAAAGATTCCCTAGGTGTAGCTAAAAGTTCATTATCTTCTTGATTAAAACATAGGACCTCGGCTGTAGAAAAGGGTTGATTTTGACCTATTGCAATCAACTCCGGACACAGATCATAATTAGGGGCAAAGAAAGGATTTGTTGACTCCCATGGTGTATGGCTGGTCTCTGAAGGTGCAAAGAATTCAATAATAGGTGTGGAATTTGAGTTATCCATAAAGATGGAAAAAATAACAAGATAAAAGAATAAAAGTATAAAAGTATAATACAAGATAATAGCAAGACTCAAAGTTATCTCAGCAAACCGTCTTTCTCCCCGACAACGGTGCCAGAAATGCTTGTTGATATTTGGTAACGCCATCAGGAAATGATCCGCAAGTGCACGGATATCGGTGAGCATTTCACCCGGAAGGTTATCCAGAGTATCGTATTTATATTTTTACCACTAGGAGAAAGCGTGCATCTGACTAACCAAATCTATTGCTACTACCCTTTAGGCTACAAACAATGTGATTCGATGTGAGCGATGAATACAGAAGACTACAACTGCACTCTCGTTCTAACCTTGGTAAGGATGATCTACTCTTCTATTGGGGAGGCTTACGGAATCTAGACACCACAAAGGATGTTCGACCCGCACCTATAAACCCTATCAATCCTGCTAACGGGATGTGGGCTACAAAGGTAACTCGGAAATGTCACGTTCCTCGCTACTACCACAGTCCATCTAGACAAGGGATATCTATGAGTATCATAGTCCAAACACCAAGTTTACGCTAGCAATGATTACTCTAAACTCAACCGGGAGAGATTAAAGTAAACTCATAAACCAAAGAACAATAAGAACAAAGAACTTACTAGAATTTAGAAGTCGAAATTCTGAAGAATCCTAGGAGCAAGCCTCGGGTTAGGAGACTTGATCCCGCAGGTACAACCTCAGAGTAGACACCGACAGGCCGGGCTTCCTCCGATCTACACCTCCACTCTATCCCTCTCAATCTAGTAGAACTAGTTCTACTCTCACATTGGATGCTAAGCCCTATGAGGTGGGAACCCTAAGGAACCTCTCTCTCTCTGAATCCTCTCTGGAAAATATGCTAATGAATAATGAGGATTGAGGATTGCCTCCTCCAGGGGCCAGGGGGTCTGCTTATATAGTCCCCTCAATTGAATCCGGGCCGTCGGATCAAACCGACATTGATTGAACGGTTCTCCTTGATCCTTTAGTTCGGTGGAGCATAATCCGCGAGACGGGACCTAATTGGTCTCTATAGCAGAGTGGGCGCCCAAGGGGGGAGGGCGGGCGCCCTGCCCCGGGCCCGTTCAGCCTCCCGTTTGTTCCCGTGGCTTCTGGAGTTTTCTAGATGATAGAAAATTGCGCGGCACGTTAATATCTCTATGTAAACCCGACGTGTGGGCCTTTCCTCCATATTTCCTGATAACCCCCTGCAGAAATAGATAAACACCAAAACTCATGGAATTCTATCTGATAAAACCCTAAGTCTGGGTATTTGTTGCATTTGGATCCTTTTCTTTATTTATTTGATGATTAAATTTGGTACTTAAGGACTGTCAACACTGGGCTCCCCCTGCATGGTGTCCCGAGCGCCTCCCACGCACTCACTGTGGTGAGATCGGCTTAGGACGAGGCTCAGCATTGTCACGTGGTGGGAGAAGGATCATGTCATAGCCGGAGCCAAGAGACATGAACTCCAAACTCCCAAATGTCATGATAGTACCGAGGCAAAGTGGGCAAAATTCATCTGCCATCTGGGCTTTCCCTAGCGGGGAAAGGAGAGTAACACACAGAAGGCCCCTACCTAGCTTTCCAACTGTCGACGTCTGGACTCGGGGTCCATACACGAACAAGTAATAAGTCTGTGTGCCCTCCTAACCCTGAATGGTGATGCAAGAGAACATAGGGGATTTATACTGGTTCGGGCCTTGAATGCCCTACGCCCAGTGAGGGGATCGGATTCTGTATTGCTTTGCACCCAAGAGTGCTTGTAGTAGGGATGTACAAGCTAGTTGCGAGAGAGGGCTAGGTCCCAGGTCTTGGCTTTGGGGATTAAATGTAGTGGAGTGCACTACTTGAGTGTGATGGTGAAGAGTGTTACTTGTGATCTGAGTGTGTTGCTGTGTCCCATTGATGGGTGCCCTGCCTCCCCTTTTATAGCCGCAATGGGTGGCAGGGTTTTTACATGTGCAAGATTGTGAATTATCTCTGGTGTGTGTTGCAGTGATAGTGCAGGCCCTATGGAGATTGGCCACCTCGTCCTTGGGGTATGGCTTGACGGCGTGGTCATTCCTGTGGAGGGTCGCCGAGCCCTGTTTGAATCGTGGTGGTCAGGTCAGTGATACTGCAGCATGTCCTGCAATAGTAAGATACTGACAGCCAAGATAAGGTCATAGTGGCAGGGGTTAATGTAACATCCCTGATGTTACGAATATTAAAACTTGATCATGTCATCATAATCATTACAAAGCATGTTTGTTAAGCACATCATGGTGCATCAACTTAAAATAAGTTTAATTTGGTTGATTGTGCTTAGGGATCTAAAGTGTGTCATCTTGTGAAGTGATGCTTGTGGTGGTGGTTTAGTTTCTAGTCAAGGAGGGTTGTAAGGAAATAGCTAAGGAGAAACCCTAATTTCAACCTTAGCTTTTACCCCCTTTTGTGTAACTTGAAAACTACGCAAAATTTGAGAAAGAGTTCAAAAGCAAAGTTGTAGATCTTGTCAAGGTGTACACCTTTTGTGTTTTGAGTTTTTGAAGTTTCAATGCAAAATTCAAAGTAATTTTGAAAATACAAATTTCCAAAAATTGTCCCCTTTTTAGTTTGAATCTCTAATTCAAAATCTATTTGGAATATTGAAAGGTGACCAAAATGAAAGTTGTAGAGCTTAGAAAAATGAACAACTTTTATTTTGGGAGTTTTTCAAGTTGTTGAGAAAAAATCAGAAGTAATTTCAGAATTTTTGTTTTGGCCAAATTCAAATTGGATTTGCCCCAAATTTGGAAATTTGAAATTCAAAGTGTTTTGGTTAAATTCATCACATTCCTTTCAAAATATGAATTTAATCCTAAAAGGACTGTTGTAGGAATTTTCGTGCTGCACATTTCTTGTTTTGGCAGATTTTTGAGTTTCCATGGAAAATAAAAAGTAATTTCGAAAATAAAAAGGGGAATGGATAGGATTGCTACAGTAGCCTGCCAATCAACGCAGGGCAGCTCCTGCTTGCCGCCGTGCACCGTTGTGGCCAGCTTGGCCACCGCCCGCAGTGGCCATGCACCTTGCATACTCCTTCTTAAACCGGCCATCCTTATCCGCAAGCACAGTGCCACCGTTGTTCTCCTCCTTTCTCTGTTTTCCGCCGCCACCAGCAGAGCTCCCGTCGCCGGCGAAATTCGTCGTATGCGTTCCACCTCCGCCGCTGCGTCTTGTGACTCCATCTTGCCCTTGAGCTGCTGTTGCTCCTAGCCAATCACCCCCAATCCGCTCCGACACCCTGGCCGGCTTCCTTCATCTCCATAGCCGGTGAAGGCGCCGCCGTAGCCCACAATCGTAGTTAGTCATGCTCCAAGTCTCTATGCGAGTGATGAGTAGCTTCTCAGAGTCGTGGTGAACTCTTGAATCTTCCAATCGCCTCCATTTTATCTCTACTGCATCATGGTGGCCGACCCATCGCTGTGCCACCGTGCCGTTGCTGCCGGTGCCGCTGCCCGCGCGGCCATGCCATCTCAAGCCAACAGGTGCGCACTAGTCCGAGCAAGCTCCCCCGCTACTCCACTGCCGCCGACGAGCACCCCAACGCCGAAACTACGAACTCCGACAAGCTCCTCTGTTTTTAGTACGCGACCAGGGACCCCGTGCAACAATTTGAAGTTCTCCAGGGGTCTAATTGGGCAGACCGTGACTCAAGTGAATAGTGCCATAAGGACTTGTTTGCAGATGTTTTGTTGGATGTTTGGAAATTCATATCTGGAGTTTGGTAACTCCAATTTTAGTGAACTAAATTTTGTTGTGCTCCTGGAGATGTCGAGTTTTTATGAAAAATATTAAAATGGCCATGTTTTGTAGTAAAATAATTAGTTATGATTTATTCCTTTTAATTATGTTTAAAAAGGAGAAATTCATATCTCATTCTGTGTTGCTCCTACTGGCCTAAAATTTTTATGGTGTTCTCATGATGTTATATGAGTGGTGCAGTAAAGATTTCATGTTCAGTGGATGAAATATGTTTAAGTTATTAATTTATCTTGTTTACTGCTTATTAAATTGCTTATAATTAAAATAAAAATGAATAAATATAAAATATGGTTCCTCTACCTTTATATGATGTTGTTATATCATATGTAGACATAATATAGCTATGTGTTTGTAGAAAATATTGAATTCTATATTTATCTTGCTCTCACATGCTTAATAATATTTAAGATTTGTCTTTTTCATAATAATTAATTTATTACACCTGAGCATGTGAAATTTGTACAGTAGTCACATCTTGTCATCACCAATCTCTCCTAAAGTATCCAAGTGAGGTGTTTGCCACACCACTTAACAATAGTACATATTCCATTTTATATAAGAAAGCAGATTAGAATTAAGAAATCATTAACCTTAATGAACTTTGGTATTTAATTATTGTTTGGTGTTTGCTTAATTACTACCATTAATTCTTAATTAAGGGTTAATTAGGATAAGTGGGATTAATAATTAGTTAATTAAAAATAGTTACAAATTAAGAAAAGTCTTAGATTACTATAGCAACCTCTTGGGTAAAAACACTAAAGTAGTATACAACCTCTAATTACTATTTCAACTGGCACCGAGAAGGAAAATTGTACCCAACTAAATCCTTCTTGTATGTCTGTCATAAGCATATCATGAGCATACATCATTTTGCGTATAGTGCACGTGACCGAAGGAGTGACCGTTGAACCGAACCCCGAGGTTAGTGTTGCATTCAAGGAAGTTGAAACCGAGACATGGGAAGTCTCCGAGGAACCCACTCAGCTCTGCAACCAAGGCAAGCCCCGGATGCATTAACCATTCCTTGAATCAAAATGATGCATTATGTAGTCACGAATTGGGATAACCAATTGTTGCATTTACGACCTTGATATTTGTTATCTTGTCCTTGGTACCTATTTTATTTAAAACTGCGTAGTGATGCTTAGACCTGCTTATTAGGTAGGTTTTCAAATAATAAATTTGAAGGGTTGTTGTGGAATACTTTTATTGTCAATGATGTTTCAACTTGAGACCGGTCGGTGGACTTGCTTTAAGAATGGAGTTTTAAAGTAGTGTCTGCAACTGTGTCGATTAAGAACCGGTCCGTTGATGGCCTCCTGGGTTGAGAATTTATAGTACTAGCCACTTGCCCTCGGTAAGCCCGGTCTGGTGAGTCCTCGATGAGAGCGGCTACTCGCGCACTGGGCGTGGAGTGATGGCGAGAGTAGCGTGTATCCTCCTAGCAAATGGGCTGGACAGTGGAGTACTGTGCTCTTGGGTGCCGCGAACCCGGTCAGATCTTGGGAATGCCAGATTTGAGTTGACATATGCAAGATTCAGTTCTACATATGTCGGGTGGTTAGGAAGTCCAGCTGGACTGCTAAGCGGTTTGAATCGTCGTTGCTCCCTGATTGGGAGACTCAATCCACTGACCCTCATCGTAGTTAACAATGCAATTAAGTTAAGAATGGGGGAAGATGGAAATGTCTCAGGGTGTTCGGATCCCAATTCCCGGACTCACAGTGACATGAAGCTATGGCCGTCAAATAAATATCACTCTTGTTAGGAATTAGTAATTCACGGACTCGTTTGTGAAAAGCAACTAGATAGACTATCCTCGAATTCGTCTGCCTCTCGAGGTGACCAGTTTGAGGCTAAAACATGAAAGTAAGGATCCACTATTAGTAAGCTTTTATGCAAAACAACTTGGTTTCTTGCTCAGCCTCTCCTTGTCTATCCTAAAGCCCGCCTTCCTAAGTTCTCCCCTTTTATATCGGGTAAGTCTTGTTGAGTACTCCCGTACTCAGGGTTCTTTAACCCGTGTTGCAGGTGCTGACTTGTGCTGCGAATGGAGGTCATGTCGGTGGGCACGATATGATTTGTCCACCTCTTCTACCTTAGAAGCTTCACCTAAGTTGCTTCCACTACTCTACACTCCTTTTGGGAACTTAGTTAAGTTTATATTTCATCATATTTTGTAAATTAAGTTATGAATCTTCCGCACTCAAATGGAAGTGATTTTTTTTGTAATAAACGTTGTAATGTTGTGGTAACTCCATGTTGATCCTGTATGAGTTATAAAATGTGGATGTTTTGGGGTCCTCCTAGGGCACCCAACAGACTATCCGAGTTATATGACTCTCATCTGCAGTAGGCAGAGGTCTTAAGGACAATGTTAGGTGCATCTGGGCCATATAATTGGGGTGGTTCTGCTACAGAGTGGTAACGGAGCTCATACATGGATCTTCGACAACATTACTTATGAAAAACTTCAAAAGGAATTTCCAAATTAAAAGTTTTGAGGATAACAACTTATAAATGTTCCTTAACTTTTCTTATGCTTGGTGTCCAAGTTCTACGAAGACTTTCTGTTGACTCAAATAGAAGGCATTGAAAGAGGATTCATGTCTTCGGTAAGCCAAGTGAAGAATCAAACTAGTCCAACAATGCTTCGTCAACAGTCTTGTAGCCTTCTATCTGAAGCAATAAAGATAATGTATAAAGTATGCCCTATATAAGTAGTTACCTCCTAGCTAACATTGTGAAGACGTACAGGGCGAGCATACATCATATCATTCACTTCAAAATAATGTTACGAGGATGTTATAGATTCCCTTTTTAATCCAGGACAGCTATTCTCCTTATAGTCGTTCTATTCGATAAATCTTGTCATATGCCAGGTCTCATCCAATTAAATATCCTTTTGACAATCCTTGTTCCATAAAGTTCCCATCCTTGGGGATACTTTTGGATGCATATTGATAGATCCCAAACATAAATGTGAAGACCTGAGATAACTCCTTGACTTCTCAATTCATGCATGTGTCACACCTTGATTACTTCTACTCTGACACATTCTTTTAACTCTAAATACCAACATAGGTTGTTGAAAGCTATTGTAACTATACTCTATAGTAGGTACCATGATTTGTGATCATGTTATAGCGTTGAACCTTGTAGAATCCTGTGGAACCGCGACCATAATGATATACTACCAGGTGCTCGTTAAACATCGAGATCTCAGGTCATGCTCCACTATAGTCTATAGTTAGTTCGCTTTCATTCTCCTCGGAAGCTCATTTGGAGATTCATATCTTCTTATGAATTCTCTAAAATTCTTGATTGACTACAACATTCTATTGATCTTAGTTGTAATTCTCGGACCAATTGTAACTGTTTTATGAACTTCTCAGAACTTAATAACTTAACCCCATTGGTTTCAGTACCCTAGAAATCTCGAGATGATATTTCTTTAAGGGGGAAGGGCTGTAACATCCCTGATGTTAGGCATATTAAAACTTGATCATGTCATCATAATCATTGCAAAGCATGTTTGTTAAGCACATCATGGTGCATCAACTTAAAATAAGTCTAATTTGGTTGACTATGCTTAGGGATCTAAAGTGTGTCATCTTGTGAAGTGATGCTTGTGGTGGTGGTTTAGCTTCTAGTCAAGGAGGGTTGCAAGGAAATAGCTAAGGAAAAACCCTAATTTCAACCCTAGCTTTTACCCCCTTTTGTGTAACTTGAAAAGTAAGCAAAATTTGAGGATGACTTCAAAAGCAAAGTTTTAGATCTTGTCGAGGTGTACAACTTTTGTGTTTTGAGTTTTTGAAGTTTCAATGCAAAATTCAACGTAATTTTAAAAATACAGATTTTCAAAAATTATCCCCTTTTCAGTTTGAATCTCTAATTCAAAATCTATTTGGAATCTTGAAAGGTGACCCAACTAAAAGTTGTAGGTCTTAGAAAAATGAACAACTTTTATTTTGGGAGTTTTTCAAGTTGTTGAGAAAAATCAAAAGTAATTTTAGAATTTCTGTTTGGACCAAATTCAAATTGGATTTGCCCCCAATTTGGAAATTTGAAATTCAAACTATTTTGGTCAAATTTATCACTTTCCTTTCAAAATCTGAATTTGAGCCTAAAAGGAATGTTGTAGGAATTTTTGTGCTGCACATTTCTTGTTTTGGCCAATTTTTGAGTTTTCGTGGAAAATAAAAAGTAATTTCAAAAATAAAAAGGGAAATGGATTGGATTGCTACAGTAGCCTGCCAATCAACGCAGGGCAGCTCCTGCTTGCCGCCGTGCACCGCCGTGGCCAGCTTGGCCACCGCCCGCAGTGGCCACGCACCTTGCTTACTCCTTAACCCAGCCATCCTTATCTGCAAGCACAGTGCCGCCGTTGTTCTCCTCATTTCTCTATTTTCTGGCACCACCAGCAGAGCTCCCGTCGCCAGCGAAATTCATCGTATGCGTTCCACCTCCACCGCTGCGTCTTGCGACTCCATATTGCCCTTGAGCTGCTATTGAACCCAGCCAATCGCCCCCAATCTGCTCCGACACCCTGACCGGCTCCCTTCTTCTCCAGAGCCGGTGAAGGCGCAACCGTAGACCGCCACCGTAGTTAGCCGTGCTCCAAGTCTCTATGCCAGTGACGAGTAGCTTCTCAAAGTCGTGGTGAGCTCCTGAATCTTCTCATCGCCTCCATTTTATCTCTACTGCATCATGGTGGCTGGCCCATCACTGCGCCACTGAGTCGTTGCTGCCGGTGCCGCTGCCCGCGCAGCCATGCCATCTTGAGCCATTGCGGGACAAGCTACGGCCACCAACTTGTGCGCACTAGTCGGACCAAGCTCTCCCGCTGCTCCATTGCCGCCGACGAGCACCCCAATGCCAAAACTGCCAACTCCGACGAGCTCCTCTGCTTTCAGTTCGCGACCAGGGACCCCGTGTGACAATTTGCAGTTCTCCAGGGGTCTAATTGCGCAAACCGTGACTCAGGTGAATAGTGCCATAAGGACTTGTTTGCAGATGTTTTGTTGGATGTTTGGAAATTCATATCTGGAGTTTGGTAACTCCAATTTTAGTGAACTAAATTTTGTTGTGCTCCTGGAGATGTCTAGTTTTTATAAAAAATATTAAACTGGCCATGTTTTGTAGTAAAATAATTAGTTTTGATTTATGCCTTTTAATTATGTTTAAAAAGGAGAAAATCATATCTCATTCTGTGTAGATCCTACTGGCCTAAAATTTTTATGGTGTTCTAATGATGTTATGAGAATGGTGCAGTAAAGATTTCATCTTCAGTGGATGACATATGTTTAAGTTATTAATTTATCTTGTTTAGTGCTTATTAAATTGTTTATAATTGAAATAAAAATGAATAAATATAAAATATGGTTCCTCTACCTTTATATGATGTTGTTATATCATATCTAGACATAATATATCTATGTGTTTGTAGAAAATATTGAATTCTATATTTATCTTTATCATAATAATTAATTTATAACACCTAAGCATGTGAAATTTGTATAGTAGTCACATCTTGTCATCGCCAATCTTTCCTAAAAAAATTAGTATCCAAATGAGGTGTTTGCCACACCACTTAACAATAGTACATATTGCATTTTGTATAAGTAAAGAAAGGAGATTAAAATTAAGAAATCATTAACCTTAATGACCTTTGGCATTTAATTATTGTTTGGTGTTGATACTTAATTACTGTCATTAATGCTTAATTAACGGTTAATTAGGATAAGTGGGATTAATAATTAGTTAATTAAAAGTAGTTACAAATTAAGAAAAGTCTTAGATTACTATTGCAACCTCTTGGGTAAAAACACTAAAGTAGTAAAAAACCTCTAATTGCTATTTCAACTTGCGTTTGTACCGAGAAGGAAAATTGTACCCAACTAAATCCTTCGTGTAAGTCTATCATAAGCATATCATGAGCATACATCATTTTACGTATAGTGCACGTGACCGAAGGAGTGACCGTTGAACCAAACCCCGAGGTTGGTGTTCCATTGAAGGAAGTTGGAACCGAGACTTGGGAAGTCTCCAAGGAACCCGCTCAGCTCTGCAACCAAGGCAAGCCCCGTATGCATTAACCCTTCATTGAATGTTTTAAATCTTTTTTTTTACTTATGAATCAAAATGCTGCATTACGTAGTCAGGAATTGGGATAACCAATTGTTGCATTTACCACCTTGATATTTGTTATCTTGTCCTTGGTACCTATTTTATTTAAAACTGCGTAGTGATGCTTAGACCTACTTATTAGGTAGGTTTTCAAATAAGAAAGTTTGAAGGGTTGTTGTGGAATACTTTTATTGTCAATAATGTTTCAACTTGAGACCGGTCGGTGGACTTGCTTTAAGAATGGAGTCTTAAAGTAGTGTCTCCAATTGTGTCGATTAAGGACTAGTCCGTTGATGGCCTGCTGGGTTGAGAATTTATAGTACTAGCCACTTGCCCTTGGTAAGCCCGGTCTGGTGATTCCTCGACGAGAGCGGCTACTCGCACACTGGGCGTGGAGCGATGGCGAGAGTTGTATAACACTCCAAAATTTTTATTTTGGATTGTTATTAGAAAACACTAAATTAAATAAGGATTTAAATTTTTTCTAAAATATTCCGAGATTTTTAATTATTGAATTCAAAAAGAGAGAAAAATGTGGAATTTTAAATTTTTTATAAAGATAAGTGATGAGTGTTTTATTTAATGTTGTGTGCTTTGTGCCCTAGCTTTGTTTAGGTTCTTTGTGAAAAAAAAAATGAATTTTAAATTTTCTAGCAAGCATGTTTAGGTCCTTTTGATTTTAGGAATGATAAAACACTAAAAGTCCTTTTTGAAAACTAATTTATATTTAAAAAGTTGTTTAAACAATATAGGTTTTTGTTTTCACAGATAGGTAAGGAAACAATTCCAAAATAATCTCAAGGTAGCGAATCAAATTTTGGTTTTCAATTTGTCATGCAAAATGTTTTCATAATCACATTTGATTTAGTTAAAAATAATAATAATAAGGTTTTCCCTTTTTCCCACCCCTCCCTCTGTCTAGCTCCCGGCCCAGCTCGCAAACGCGGCCCAGCGCCCCGCCTCAGCCTGCTAGCGGCCGCAGCAGTGCGGCCCGCGTGCGCCTCCCGCTTGGGCCTTAGCCCAGCAGTACCGTGGCCCAGCAGCAGCAGCGGCCCGCAACGCCACCTCGCCCTGAGCCTCTGCCAGCTGGGCCCCACACGTCAGTCGTCTTCCCCAACCTCCGTCCGCTTCGGGCGGATGAGAATGCCACAGCCGCCGCAAGATCTTCCCCCTGCGCGCACCGCGATGTTGCCCGGGCCTATAAAGGCCCTGTCTAGAGCCCCGTGCCCCCCTTCGGAACCCTAGGGCAGCAGCCGCCACCTCTCGTGCTCAAGTCGCGAGCCACCATAGCCGCCGCTGTCCCGAGCTCCGCGCCGCCGTGGAATCTCTGTTTCCGCTACGTCACCGACGACGAGGACGGTTCCCCGAGCTTCGCTGCGTGGTAAGGAATCCGCCGGTGCCCTTCCCGGTCATCCTCCCTCTCTCAGTCGCGCGCGCGCCCTCGCCGGAGTAGTGCGGCCGTTGTCGAGCCGCCCCACCTCGCGCACCCGCCTTCCCGGCCACTACCTGTCCCCGTAGACGCGCACACCGCGCTCGCTTTGCCAGGACGAGCACGATGGTGCCCTCGGAACAGCCTCCCATGCACCACAGCGCCGTCACGGCGAGCCGCAGACGCGCGGCCATGGCGCCGCCGCGGCCAGGCCCCCCCTCCGCCGCCACGCACCAGCCCCGGTCCACTATGGACCGGGCACCCCACGCCTGCACCCGATCCACCGTAGACCGGCCAGTCCCGAGCTGACACGTAGCAAGCCAGGCTGGCCACCCCGCGCCGCCCTGGCTCATTTGTAAAAAGGCCCTCGGCCTTCGTAGTAATCAACTCGCGGTCCATCTAGTTAAAAAAGAATTAAATCTAGGTCCTTGGTTTTAGCAGTTTAGCCCCTGATCCATTGGTTTTTATAGATTTAGTCCAAAATGCTTTTAAAATTCAGTTTTAATTATTTAAAATACAAAAAAAATAGTTCTGTTAATCACAGTTTTGCCACTGATCTAGTTTTGGCCATAGAATGCTCGTTTTAACTCCGATTGAGCCCGTTCTTGTCGCGTTAGGTTCGTATCGACGTAAACTATGCTTTAGTAGCAATGTTCACCATGTCTGATACTTTTAGATTTCATCATAAATGTTATTTTGTAAATGCTTATTCAATAATCATTGGAAATCAAAAGCAACTTAGGGGTTAGTAAATCTCTGATCTTTTTCATAAAATAAGTACTAGTATGTTCTATGCCAACTTAAATGTCTTTTTAGTTGTGATCTACTTAATCCAATCTTATTTCATAAATGCTCTGTATAACTTGTCACCAATTCCTTGTTTTCTGATTAAAAGCAGAAATGTGACTTAAATGATGTAGAATGGTTTGTAATTAGATTTTGACTAAAATTTAACTCCAGCTTTTATAATTCTTTATAATCTGGTCCATTCAAATTTGAGATATTTCTCTAAAAAGTCTATCACCATCTTTTATGAAATAAAATACGACCAGCTTATAGTCGTCTTCTTCGTTACACGTCGAACCTCGAAAGTCGTGTCCATTTAACGATAGCTCCGGTCTCAATCGTTCTTGCGTTGTCACGATCATAGCAACAAGCCGTGTCGTTTAGTACTATCTCTTTCAAAGCTTTTCTTTTGGTTGATGCTTGTTCTTAGTCGTGATTGTCTGTTTGTCTGTTTGTGTTGCTTGTTTGTTGCGAATAGAAGAAGCGTGGTTTGTTAGCGCCCGAATGTCACGAGCTGAGGACCGACAGTCGAAGCAGAAGTTGGAGATTAGAAGAAAGAAGCCAAAGAATTCTGAGCAGATATACACTGGGAATAAAGGCAAGTGCAGGCACCCTTTGATCATATTGTACCTATGAATTTTAAATATATTTACTTTCCATTGCATGTGTCTTAATACTACAAACCATAAGGACATGACTAGCCCTGTACTATATTCCTTGTAATCCTGGGTTTATACATGGGTAGTATAGTGAACTGTAGATATGCTTAGCTGCTCTGTTCATCTATTCCATATAATAAATGAAAGTAAATAATCTTGCCTAATGAATTATTCAATGATGATTAATGTTTAAATGATGAACAATGGTCACTTTGGTGATGGAGATGTTGCAGTGCTTGTGAGCATCATGGTTTCTTGAGGAAAGGGGGAGCGGGTACTGTTGGTTGGCCCGGTTGTCGGGCGTACCCGTCTCTGCACTCTGTAAGGACTTAGTCATGGAGCGGCCCCCTGGGACATACAGTGTAGCTCCAAGCTATATGGCTCTGGCTTGACTAATTAGCAGGACCTCGACTAGTAGGGTGTTACTTTCTGGGTAGGCGTGAGGAAGTAACTTGGGTAACGAATATTAAGTTGTCGGTTGATCGGTATGTCATGGCTATGGGTATTGACTGCCGAGCGCCCCGGCAAAAACTTACGAGTGGCATCCTATTAGTTGGACCCTGTGAAAGGTCTCGTAGTGAGACCGTACCTGCTCACCTTGGTAGTGTTTTGGGGAGTCGCGATCCCAGGCAAATGGGAATCACGACTTGGAGTGAAAGTGCACACCTCTACAGAGTGTAAAACTGATATATCAGTCGTGCTCACGGTCACGAGCGGCCCAGACTCTGACATGATGAGCAAATTGGAATCACATGGAACTTAGAGGCGGAACTTGGTTGAGGTTGCTACCTCATGCTTTGGCGGAATGGCTATTCCGTGTTGGTAGGATTGCTATCATGTGTTCTTAATTGGGATTGCTATCCCCTAACCTTAATGGGGTGGCTACCCCAAGTTACTATCCGAGGTTGCTACCTCGGTAATCTTAATAATAATTATTATTATAATGATGAGTAATAATATTGTTAATATACTTTCATCTAATTAAGGGTTGGGATGCTTCACTCATATTTAGTAATAGGTTGTTTTAATAAAAGAATTATAATAAAAGTTTACCAACTAAAAAGCTCACTGCAGTTAAACAGTGTCAGCTTTTCCTTTGATTAAGCCTCATGTCATTATACTTTCCGCCTGTACTTGTTGAGTTCGACATGAACTCGCCCTTGCTATTTCCCTCACACCCCATTGTGTAGTAAAGTGCTGCTCAGAAGAAGGACAGATATGCTATGAAGTTTTCTAGAAGTATATCAGAAGTGCTTGGTGTACGGAGCCCCAAGTCAACCGTCCCTGAGAAGAATGGAGCCTAAGAAGTTTAGCTACTGTTTCCGCATACTCTGATGTTTGTAAGTGTTATTATAAATATGTTTTCCGCTATATATAACATTGTTTCCAATATTTCTATTTTTTGTTGTATGTGTGGACTTTCTAAATCCAAGGTGTGACAGACCGTCAAATTTATACAAGTTTAAGTACGAATGTCCCCGTTTAACACGTTGACACACACATACTCTCACTTATATAAACCCGGTAGTCTGCCGAGTGTCACGAAGGACCTCAGTGAATCAACTTTACACCAAGATCGCATGATTAAGCAAATACATGTCACATACACTGAGATTTGCAGCGGAAATATTATTACAAAAGAGTTCACAAATAATAATACAAGTTTTAATTTTCCAAATCGATTAGAAAACAACATAGCTTTCAAATGATTACAGTAACATAAATTCCAAATACATTGCTAGCATAAGTGACATCCTCTGACAAAAGCATGTAGATAAGAACACTATATAGAATCGCCGAGCCCACCGGCGGTTAGCCACCATCTTTAGCAGACTGAAGACTTCACCTGCAACATGGTGGGATAAACCCTGAGTACTCGAATGTACTCAGCTAGACTTACCCGACATGAGAGAAATAAAAGACTCTCAAGGATATGCAAGGCTTTTTGGTGGAGTTGATTGGATAGCATAACTTTGCCAAAAAGAGCATTACTATCATGAGTCCTTACTTTCAACCTTTTAGTCAGTATTTTAGCATCAAGTTCAGTTAAGCTACCATAGCTAGATTTCGAATGCTCCGGGGCTTGCCTAGAATCCGACACAAGTCAGTTAAGTTAGCTTGCGCCATCTTGACGGCATCTAAGTTCACAACACTTGTGTAGTCCTTCCGTCATCCCGATAGGTCCACCATCATGTCCTTCACATGGCTTATCTAGTGTACCTAAATGAGATGCAAGATGCGAGTGTATGAACACGTAGAAGTGCAATAGACAAAGCATCACACACAAGAAGCATGGCAAGAGCATGGTTACACTAAACATACTTAAGCACATCTCACTGCTCAACTTAATGATTACACAACCAACATGCTAAGTCAACAAAGAATGCAACACTAATCATATTAGACATGGCATACATATTTCACAAGATCTCAGGTGTATTAACTTGGCCATTATCAAAGACATGAGTCATACATAGCAATATACCAAACAACAACAATAAAAGGAATCTGCCATTTTTAGGACTGTTAACAGCAGCTGAGAAAATAAATCATAACTGGAGTTACACAACTCCAAAAGATATGCAAGAAGATACTCTGGAAAGCTTAAGAAATTTTCTACATTTGATATTTAGACATCAAAGCATGATTCTCAACTTAAGCTGGTCTCAATTATAAATTTCCAGAATCTGTCCCTGACAAACAGAGAGCAGCCATTTCTGGAATCAGACTTTGAATAGACATAACTCACAAACCACATAACCAAATACTACCAAATTTTAACAGCATCTAGATAAATGAATTATCTACGACCTTGATATAAACAAGATTCCCAGAAGACATCATTTACATACTGTAATACAAACAGTCCCAGAAACTGTCCAGAGACAACAATTGCAAACAATTAATTATTAACTTATGTTTCAAACATGCATTTGAGCAAAATCATTGTTACCAACAGTTTGCACATATCTAAAGAACACCAGAAAACATAGTGGTCATTACTAAATAAATGTATTTAATGCATTTCTTAATTTATTTGAATTACAAGGTGAATTAAAGAACATATACAAAAATTGCCTAGTAAATTCCACCAAAATTACAATAGCTTCTACATAATATCCATAGTCTACTGTCCAAATTTCATTGCATTTGAATAAGCGTAGAAACATCTATGATAAAGACAAATTACTATTGCAATTAACCATGTGAGAGCAAGATAAATGCACAAATCATATTTTCTTCAAACACATGGCCATATCATATATAAACATGATATAAAATACCATAGAATTGTACTTGAACAACATTTTCCATTTTTACATTTTTATTTATAATTATAAACTATTTATCAAGCCCCATGAAGACATCTCTGTTCAAAACATGGACAAAATCTATCATACCACATTAAACAGCCATAGCTTGAGTTTCATATGCCCATAAATTATAGTTATGTAGTTTCTAGAAAGCTTACTAAATTTTGAACAACTTTGTTATAAACATCTAGAGCTAAATCTACAACTAACAAGGTCTTACATAACAAACAATGCATCCCTGTCTGGGTATAGACAGAAACTGAAACAGTACTTCAAACTACTATAACTAAATATATGCTTGACCAAAAATTATGCTATTTAGCTTGATGAAAAGCTTATTAAAAGTACTACAACTCATATATTTTCATCCAGGCATGATTCACAACCTAACTGAGCCAAACAATATAAACATGCAGATCCACTCAGAATAGGAGCAAAGTGTTGGAAATAAAAGTAATTTAGCGATGCATAAATTAATTCCGACAACAAGAAAAAGGCTAACAACATGTATCACAGATATATGAAACGAAACTAGCACTACGATTTGAATCAAGTTCACGGGATCTAGTGCTAGCAACAGAAAGGATATGAAACCAAATAATAGAGGGAGGATAGACATCCTTACAGTGGGGTTGTCGACGCGAAGGAAGAAGAAGAAGAAGAAGAAGAAGACCGTCGACAGAGATCAGTGAACACCGGGCGTAGTGAGAAGAAGACATCCAGCGAGCAGTCGCGACGGCGCTTCCCAAAAACCTGATACGCCCCTACCCCCGTGCAGGGACGCGAGGAGACATAGGCTTCGGAGCCGGGTCTCCCGACACCGATGGCACGTCGTTGACGGGATGGAGAAGCCGGCGGCAGCGCAGTAGTGTGGCGAGGGAGAGATGAATCTCTGGTACCAAGGATGATGTCTCGCCCCAAATTTATACACGCATCGCACGTAGCAAATAGGCAAGCAATCAATCACCGTATTATGGAAACTTTACCTACCATTTACGCACTTGCCATAATACAAGAATAATTGCTTACCAAATAGGCCAGCGCAATCTTCTCCATGCATGCAAAACTTCCAAGTAGCAAAAGGAAGCCGCGCACACGCAAGGGTTGAAGCGGGAAATCACCGGACCATTCACGCGCATGTCGTGCATGCGCGCCCATTGGCCCCGGCCCGGCGACGCGAGCGAGCGCGCGCGCGTGTGGTTCTTCCTTTTCCTCTCCTCAATTGCTTCAACAAGATGGAGATAGCTCAACTTTTTAAGTTGGCCTCACTCCACTTGAAGTAGCAAGGTGGGACTAAAGTCCCCCACCTTTCCATATATGCATGCATGTATGAGTGGGCCTTTGGGATTTATTTGGAATTGTTTGGCCCAAGGCCCAAAACATCTAACAATCCCCCACCACATCCCAAGGGCACGCGAGTCATACTCCCTGTGCCATAGTACTGTTAATATACCAGCTATTCAGTGGAGACTGGTTAAGGTTGAACATCCACCTAGAACAACAAGATAGACCCATCCGCAACTACACAATGGACTAGGCCTTGAATTGGCAGTTTGGTGCGAATAGGCTTCACTCGAAGTCTTGATTTGTACTAGGCTGCCATAGCCAACCCCGCGAGTGGGGCGTATAAGTCATACTCCTAACTCACTTCATGAGCCTATTAAAGAATACCCAATTCTTATAAACTGCGACTAAGAGTTGGGCTCACATAGGTGTGTTCTTACAAGAATACTCTGTAGGACAGTATCTTGCTATAAAGCCTCAAAACACATTAAGACAAAGTCAACCTGCCTTACAAAAATGAGAGTACTGCATCTCCAACGGAGTGGGTCAAGTGAAACGATTCTACTCTCCCATTAACCAACAACTTGTTCTTCCTAGGTCCTAATTCACGGGATCTCCGATCACATAGGTTGGGTTACTGCTAAGGTTAACTCACATGGGTCTCAATCCCATCTCCTTCGATGCATTGTCAATCACGGTGCATGATAGTCCCTTTGTAAAGGGATCTGCCAGGTTTTTAGCTGTCTGGATGTAGTCCACAGCTATTACTCCGGAGCTCCTTAATTTCCTGACACACTTCAGTCTACGCTTTATATGTTTGCTGGACTTCTTCCCATTATCCTGACTATTCTTCACCTTTGTGATCACTGTTTGATTATCACAGTTTATGAGAATAGCAGGAATTGGTTTCTCAACCAACGGCAAGTCCATCAACATATCTCTTAGCCACTCAGCCTCAGTAGAGGTCGTATCCAGAGCTATAAGCTCTGCCTCCATTGTGGACTTTGTAAGTATTGTCTGCTTACAAGACCTCCAAGAGATAGCACCACCACCCAAAGTGAATATGTATCCACTAGTGGACTTAAGCTCATTAGCTTCTGAAATCTAGTTTGAATCACTATATCCTTCAAGTACCCCAGGGTACCCTAAATAGTGAATTGCATAACTCATTGTACCTTTTAGGTAACGCATTACCCGATCAATACCACGCCAATGATCACTTCCTGGATTAGAGGAAAATCTACTCAACTTGCTTACAACAAATGAGATATCAGGGCGGGTTGCGCTAGCTAGATACATCAATGAGCCAATAATTTGAGAGTATCTTAGATGATCCTTTCCTAGCCTTTTATTCTTTCGAAGTATTAAACTAGGATCATAGGGTGTTGGAGAAGGTTTGCAATCCATATAATCGAAACGGTTCAAAACCTTTTCCACATAATGAGACTGCAAAAGAGTAATCCCACTCTCACCCTTATTAATTTTAATATTGAGGATCACATCGGCTTCTCCCAAATCTTTCATGTCAAAATTTTGGGATAAGAATGATTTAACATCATTGATCTCATCGATGCTCGTCCCAAAAATTAGTATGTCGTCAACATACAAACACAAGATTACTCCTTTGCCCCCACCATAGCGGTAATATACACAAGTGTCGGCTTCATTTATTGCAAACCCAGCAAAGGTCAACGTCTTTTCAAACTTCTCATGCCACTGCTTTGGTGCTTGCTTTAAGCCGTACAAGGATTTGAGTAACCTGCACACCTTGCCCTCTTGTCCTTGTGCTATAAATCCATCAAGCTGATTCATATAAATTTCTTCCTCTAACTCTCCATTAAGGAAAGCCGTCTTCACGTCCATCTGATGGATAAGAAGCTTATGGGAAGCAGCCAAAGATAATAGCACTCGGATTGTAGTTAATCTGGCAACAAGTGAGTAGGTATCAAAGAAATCATCATCTTCTTTCTGTGTAAAACCTTTAGCAACAAGCCTTGCCTTGTACTTTTCAATAGTACCATCAGGCCTGAGTTTCTTCTTAAATACCCATTTACAACCAATTGGTCTGCAACCTGCTGGTTTATCTACTACTTCCCATGTTCCATTTGCAGTGATGGAGTCCATCTCACTACGGACTGCATCCTTCCAATAGTCTGCATCTGGTGATGCATATGCCTCTGCAATGGTCGTGGGGGTATCATCTATGAGATAGACAATGAAGTCATCACCAAAGGATTTTTCAACCCTTTGTCTTTTACTCCTTCTAGGAGCTACAACATTGTTATCCTCTTCAATACCAAGTGGGTCTATAAATGGCTCTATCGCAGGTGTGGGCTCAGGAATAAATTCATTAGACGAACTCGGTGAAGAATAAGCAACATTCATCGGGAAAATATTCTCAAAGAAAGTAACATCCCGTGACTCCAACAGTGTATCAACTAAAACATCAGGCGCTTCAGATTTTATCACTAAGAACTTATAAGCCATGCTATGGTGCGCATAGCCCAAAAAGATACAGTCAACGGTCTTTGGTCCAAGCTTGCGTTTCTTATTAATTGGTATGCTGACCATGGCCAAACATCCCCACGTACGCAAGTAATGGAGTGATGGTTTCCTTCCTTTCCATCCTTCATACGGAGTAACTTCATTATTCTTAGTTGGAACTCTATTTAGAACATGACATGCTGTTAGAACAGCCTCCCCCACCATGCTTTAGCCATACCAGATGTTCCTAACATGGCATTCACCAAGTCCATTAACGTCTGGTTCTTTCTTTCGGCAACCCCATTAGATTGGGGCGAATATGGTGGTGTCCGTTCATGAATTATTCCATTCTCCGCACAGAAGAGATCAAACTCATTGGAAAAATACTCCCCACCACAATCAGACATAACACGCTTGATTTTCTTTTCTAATTGGTTCTCTACCTCAGCCTTATAAGTCTTAAAACATTCAAACGCCTCATCTTTAGTTTTTAGAAGAAACACATAGCAATATTTAGTTGCAACATCAATTAAAGTCATGAAGTACCTTTTTCCTCCTTTTGTCAATACACCATTCATTTCACAAATATCAGAATGTATGAGCTCTAGTAATGTCGTGCACCTCTTGTCTACAACCTTGTGAGGCTTATGAGGTTGCTTCGCTTGCACACATGCTTGACATTTAGAGCCTTTGACAATAGAAAAATTCAGAATTAAACTCATACTGGATAAACGCGTCATACAACCAAAATTAATGTGACACAAACGTGAATGCCATATATCAGCCACTGAATTGTTTGAATCACACACATGGTTCACAACTTTATTACAGAAATCGGATAGTGAAAAGCGGAACAAGCCTCCGCTCTCGTAGCCTTTGCCAATGAATTGGCCATACCTCGAGACGACTACTTTATTTGGCTCAAACACCAGCTTGAACCCATCTCGACACAAGAGGGATCCACTAACGAGGTTCTTCTTTATTGAGGGCGCATGCTGCACGTTCTTGAGCCGCACGATCTTTCCCGAAGTAAACTTCAGATCGACCGAACCAATACCAAGAACAGAAGCATGCGAGCCGTTCCCCATCATGACGGTTGAACCTCGTGCGATCTGGTAAGATGAAAACATAGAAATATCAGTACAAACATGAATATTGGCTCCTGTATCAATCCACCAATCATTAGATTGAAATACAGAAAATGCACTAGGTAAATAATTACCGTACCCAGATCCGCTAGGATCGCTAATAGTCACGTTGGCAGATTTCTGCCCCTGCTGATTCTTCCTGCCTTTGCGGTTCTTGCACTTCTTGGCAAAGTGTCCATTCTCACCGCAAACGAAGCACACAACTTCATCCATGTTCATCTTCTTCTTCTTGAACTAAGTAGTCTGAATAGCCTTCTGCTTGTTCTTGCCAGCATGCTGCATCACATTGGCACTAGAATGTTCTGGGGCTTTTGGTGGAGCATCCTTTGCCCGAGCCTTCTCTTCAACATCAAGACCAGCCAACAGATCCTCAACTGAGATCTTCTGTCTTTTATGTTTCAGAGTTGTGGCGAAGTTTCTCCACCATGACAGAGGCAACTTGGCAATTATACCACCAGCCACAAACTTGTCTGGCAAGACGTGTCTGGAACTCATGAGCCTGTTCCACGACTGAACGGTTTTCAACCATTTTGAAGTCGTGGTACTTCTCCATCACATACAACTCGTGCCCAGCGTCTGCAGCACCGAACATATGTTTAAGTGCCTCCCACAGTTCAGCAGCACTTTTGATGTTCATATAAACATCACACAACTGGTCAGAGAGAACGCTAAGAACGCATCCGACGAAAATCGTCGTAGCCCCAGTAAACTCCTGCACCTCTTTCTCAGATCCGAGAGGTAGTGCAGGAGAATTACCCACGACCCAAAACACGCCCATAGCCGTGAGCCACAACTGGGCCCTCGTCTGCCATCTCTTGAAATTCACACAAGTGAACTTCTCCGGTTTCATCGCATCAGTATATCCTTTAGTCATCGCTAAATGCCTATCAGGTTTTTGGATTATTGGAAATAAAAGCAATTTAGCGATGCATAAATTAATTCTGACAACAAGAAAAAGGCTAACAACATGTATCACAGATATATGAAACGAAACTAGCACTACGATTTGAATCAAGTTCACGGGATCTAGTGCTAGCAACAGAAAGGATATGAAACTGATTAATAGAGGGAGGATAGACATCCTTACAGTGGGGTTGTCGACGCGAAGGAAGAAGAAGAAGAAGAAGAAGACCGTCGACAGAGATCGGCGAACACCGGGCGTAGTGGGAAGAAGACGTCCAGCGAGCAGTCGCGACGGCGCTTCCCAAAAACCTGATACGCCCCCTACCCCCGTGCAGGGACGCGAGGAGACGTAGGCTTCGGAGCCTGCTCTCCCGACACCGATGGCACGTCGGTGACGGGATGGAGAAGACGGCGACAGCGCAGTAGTGTGGCGAGGGAGAGATGAATCTCTGGTACCAAGGACGACGTCTCGCCCCAAATTTATACAAGCGTCGCACGTAGCAAATAGGCAAGCAATCAATCACCGTATTATGGAAACTTTACCTGCCATTTACGCACTTGCCATAATACAAGAATAATTGCTTACCAAATAGGCCAGCGCATTCTCCTCCATGCATGCAAAACTTCCAAGTAGCAAAAGGAAGCCGCGCACCTGCAAGGGTTGAAGCGGGAAATCACCGGACCATTCACGCGCATGTCGTGCATGCGCGCCCATTGGCCCCGGCGAGGCGAGCGAGCACGCGCGCGCGTGTGGTTCTTCCTTTTCCTCTCCTCAATTGCTTCAACAAGATGGAGATAGCTCAACTTTTTAAGTTGGCCTCACTCCATTTGAAGTAGCAAGGTGGGACTAAAGTCCCCCACCTTTCCATATATGCATGCATGTATGAGTGGGCCCTTGGGATTTATTTGGAATTGTTTGGCCCAAGGCCCAAAACATCTAACACAAAGCAACATAGAGCATTTGTTATTTTTATAACTCTTATCTGTCTTTCCTACAATCATGAAACTTTTACCAGACATCAAATATCATATGAAAAGCTTGTCACAATATTTTCACATTTATGTGAGCAATAATACAGTGGTTATGAAAAAGACAAATATAACAAGCAATTAAAACCGAACTGCAGAAATCTATTTTTACCGTTAAAACTTCAAACTAAAACATGCAATAATATAGATCTACTGCATATAGAATTTCACAAGGATTCCAAAAAGTCTACATTTGCTATTTTACAACTTTTCTATAAATTTCTATGCATTTCCAAAGTTCACCCAGAAATATGCTAAAACAAAAGAAAAAGGAAAACACTTTTGCCTCGGGAACCCTAGAGTTTCTATGAATCCCGCCACAGCCTAGAAACACTATTCATATGAGTCTTGGCTTCGCATCTGGAACCCTGAGTTGTTTCATATTATAACCCGAGGTCTCTGACGCGAAAGGAAACAGGGGACTCGCTGGAGCGCTTCCTGTTCCGGCGAAGGGAGGCCACGTCGGCGGCGAGGGAGTGGTGGGGGGAGCACCACGAGATCACCACGCACCCGCTGGTCGCCTTGGATGGCCGGAAGAGTGCCCGTGGCGGCCTAGCCATGGCAGCAGGCGGCGGCGGCGGTCTGCTCCCGGTGGTGGCGGTGCTCCGGCGATGGTTGGGGCCGGAAATGGAGCTCTGCGCAATCAGGAGGACACGGCGCAGGCACTGAGATGCTTAGCTTGGGCTGGGGAGGCATGGAGCAGCAAGCATTGCGGCTGGTGCGAGCTCAAATCGGCGGCCATGGCGGACGCGGCGGCATTCCCACAGTAGGGCGCAGTAGAGCGCGAGCGAGGGCGAGAGAGGACGCCAGGGAGAAATGGGGAGCTCACCATCCACTCTGGAGGGCAAGGGCACGCGTCGGTGTGGAGCACGGAGCTGGGCACGCGGTGTCTGTGCATGGTCGCCACGCACCAGCGACGTGTCCGCCCGTTGAGGCATTCCACCGAGCACGTGTCGGGCAGTGAAGTGGCTCAGGTGGGACGCGTTTTTGGGCTCCATACGGGCCGATTTGGACTTTGTGCCAATAATGAAGATTGCTCTACTCGGCCCATTCTACAATTTTTGTTTAAGGTTCACGGCCATTAGAGCTATAGATTAGTAGGTAATTTGATACCAACCCTTGAGTGTCAATGAATTGATAATGATTAGCAAAACTCAAAATTGATGACCAAAACAAAGTCAAACTGGTGTCATGTTTTGGTATGCTCTTGTCCACAATATGTACTCCAACTTCTACTTTAGGACCCAAACAAGTTGTTGAACAAAATTTGGAGAACGCGGAATGCCAACGTGATGAACTGCAACCCTAGACTTAGAAATTCGAAATGCTGGAAATTATATCAGATTCAATATGGTCGCTCATATTTGGCAATCTTAGAAGATGAATCGGACTTTGACACTTTAATAAAGTTTGTAGCATACAAACAATACTACCTATTTTACTAAAGGACCTTGTACTGGTTCAGCTTTGTATGGAAGATACAAGGCTGACAACTAGGGTACCCGAAACTAAGCACCTTGAGGACTTAGCCAAAATTCTGGAGTTGCAAAACAACACTGTATTGAATTTTGTAAGCTCAATTTGACTAGGTTAGGGACCAAACTAGATCTTGACCATTAAACAAAGTTAGTTTTACAGAAGTTAAACTACAACTTTTATTTAAGGTCAAATCTCAGAACTAGTATAGAAGTCAAACTTTCACTTTAGTCAATATAGCAACTTGATAAAGGTTGATTTAGGGTATTAGAGCAATTGAAGCATTTCCTAGGCACAAGCTCAACATGAACCCTTCATGACTTTTGTTGTAGAGTTCATCTAGATTCATTTGGTCAAGGTTGATAAGATTGGTTGATGACCCATGGTTCCATTTACTTAATGAGGTCATTCGAACAAGAATGTAACTTATCATTTCATGTGACCATTTGATTCCGAATGTCATGAAACTTTTTGAGTGATCACTAGAGGTCATGATGGATGTGGGACACATGAAAGAGGTTCCATAAACATCACCCAAGAATGCACTTTGAAAAGAGCCTATATGTAAGCAAGAGTGCATTCTCTAAGTTTGACTTGAGGCTCAATTTCATGGATTAACCTTAACATGATCATCACCACATATCTTGGCATGTTTGAGCTCAAAACCTAGGGTCTAACTAGTGGCTAACACCTGGGGTCACTACTACAGAACAGGCCTTTGGTCACTTGCCCAAAATGAACAATAATCTCGGCCCAAACAGCGTCAGGGACAAAAACATATTTAGTCCCGGTTGGTACCACCAACCGGGATTAAAAGCTGTTGTCCCTGTCCGTCCCACCGGCCAGGACTAGTGTTGGAATTTAGACCCGGTTTTTAAAAGGAACCGGGACTAAATGTCCTTCCCCATATTTGAACTCTTCTTCCCCTGGCTGAGCCCATCGATCTTCACTTTTTTGCTGTGTTCTTCATTTGGAGTTGCTTGTTCTTGCTCTCATCTCCGGCTATTGATTCATTTCATCATTTCTACACCGTCATCGACTTGTTAAGAGGTCACTAGCTTCATCTTCTCAACATTTAGAAGCGGCATATGTCATTTCCTAGTGTTATGTATATTGTTTTTTATTTTATGGTTTTTTAAGAGGTTATTAGCTTCATCACCTTCTCAACAGCGACGCATTATTTTAGAGAAATAGTGATAATATGTTTTTTTATTTTAATTAGTTTAGAAAAAAATTAAAAACATATAATACTTTAATTTGCAATTTTTGACCGATTTAGTTAGTTAATTATAACTAGTATGCATACCACATTTCATGATTATTTAGGAAAATAGAGAATTTTTGTGCTTTTTTAATTTTGCTTGTTTAGAAAAATTAGAAATAGAGAATTTTAGGTTTTTTGTTACTTTAATTTCTCTATTAAAAATTAGAAACTTATAATACTTTAATGTGCAATTTATGACAAGGTTAATTAGTTAATTATAACTAGTATGCATACCACATTTCATGATTAGTTAGAAACATAGATAACTTTTGTGCGTTTTTAATTTTGGTTGTTTAGACAAAATAGAAATAGAGAATTTTAGGTTTTTTGTTACTTTAATTTCTTTATAAAAAATTAGAAACTTATAATACTTTACGTTGCAATGCAAACAATGACACGTCATTGGATGTACAATGCCGATTGCCGCTCCAAAGAATTCATTGATAGTGTGCATTATTTCTTAAGAGTGGCCGAGGAAAACAAGCGGGATGGATTCATATGTTGCCCATGTGCCTTGTGTCAAAATTTGAAGGAATATTCTAGCTCTAGAAATATTCACTCACATTATTGTTGATGTTAGGTTTTAGGCCAAACTATATTTGTTGGACCAAGCATGGAGAAAACGGGATAATGATGGAAGAAGGTGAAGAAGAACAGTTGGAGCCTGACGACATTATTGCTCAATACGGTGACCTCGGTGATACAGCAATGGGAGAAGCTGAAGATGAGGCAGGTGCAGAAGGCGCACCTATTGAAGATGATGCTCTTGGTGATGTCATTCATGATGCACAGAAATATTGCGAAAGTGAAAAAGAGAAGACAAAGTTTGACCACATGTTAGAAGATCACAAGAAAATTACTGAAGATCCAAAAAAATGCTGCCGAAGACTAATGAACTGCCTACTACTACGTACGAAGCAAAACAGATCGTCTGTCCTTTGGGATTAGAAATCAAGAAGATACATGCATGTCCTAACGACTACATCCTATACCGTGGCAAGGAGTACGAGAATTTAGATGAATGCCCCGTATGTAAAGCATCACGGTATAAGATCAGGCGAGATGACCCTGGCGATGTTGAGGGGGAAGAACGTCCCAGAAAAAAATCGCTGCAAAGGTTATGTGGTATGCTCCTATAATACCACGTCTGAAACATCTTTTTAGAAATAAGGACCATGCAAAATTGTTGCGGTGGCACAAAGAAGACCATAAAGTAGACAACATGTTGAGACACCCTGCTGATGGGTCCCAGTGGAGAGCAATAGACAGGGAATTTTCAGAGTTTGCAAAAGACAACTTAAGGTTCGCTTTAAGTACGGACGGTATGAATCCTTTTGGTGAGCAAAGCAGTAGCCATAGCACTTGGCCTGTTACACTATGTATCTACAACCTTCCTCCATGGTTATGCATGAAGCGAAAGTTCATTATGATGCCGGTGCTCATCCAAGGCCCGAAGCAACCGGGCAATGACATTGATGTCTATCTAAGGCCAATAATTGAAGAACTCCTTCTTTTATGGAGTGAAACAGGTGTTCGTGTGTGGGATGAGTACAAACAGGAACACTTCGACCTACGAGCACTGTTGTTTGTGACAATCAATGATTGGCCTACTCTAAGTAATCTTTCAGGGCAGATAAACAAGGGATATAATGCATGCACACAATGTTTTGATGACCTTGATAGTATATATCTGAAAAAATGCAAAAAGGTCGTGTACCTTGGGTATCGTCGATTTCTTTCTATGAATCACCCAATTAGAAAGAAAGGAAAGCATTTTAAGGGTAAGGCAGACCACCGATGCAAGCCTCGCAACAGAACTGGAGAAGATGTATTTGAGATGGTTAAGGATGTGAAAGTAGTTTTTGGTAAGGGACAAGGCAGCCAACCAGTTCCAAAAGATGCAGCGGGTCATGCACCCATGTGGAAGAAGAAGTCAATATTTTGGGAGCTACCCTATTGGCAAGTCCTAGAGGTCCGGAATGCGATTGACGTCATGCACCTAACAAAGAATCTTTGTGTGAACCTTCTAGGATTCATGGGTGTATATGGTAAGCCTAAATATTCACTTGAAGCACGACAAGACTTGCAACGCATGGAAGAACGAGACAACCTGCATCCAGAGAAGACAGATGATGGACGCCAATATTTAAGACCTGCTAGCTACACTCTTAGCAATGAAGAGAAAGAAATCATGTTTGAATGATTAAGCAGCATCAAGGTCCCATCTGGATTCTCCTCTAATATAAAAGGTATAATTAATGTGCCTGAGAAGAAATTTCTGAACTTAAAGTCACATGACTGCCATGTGCTTATGACGCAATTGCTTCCAGTTGCATTATGAGGAATTCTACCTCCACATGTACGTCTGGCCACCATAAAGCTATGTGCATTCCTCAATGCAATTTCTCAGAAGGCAATCAATCCACTGGAACTAGCTGCTCTACAGAATGATGTGGTTCAATGTCTTGTTAGCTTTGAGTTAGTGTTCCCTCCATCCTTGTTTGATATCATGACACACCTCCTAGTTCATCTGGTCAAGGAGATCAATATTCTAGGTCCTGTGTTCCTACATAATATGTTTCCCTTCGAGAGGTTTATGGGAGTTCTAAAGAAATATGTTCACCAACGTGCTCGGCCAGAAGGAAGCATCGTCGAGGGCTATGGGACAGAGGAGGTCATTGAGTTCTGTGTTGAATTCATTCCTGAACTTGACCCAATTGGTGTTCCTGAATCGTGCCCCGAGGGGAGACTGAGTGGAAAGGGAACACTAGGAAAGAAAACATACATCGGTACGGGGGACGATTCTTTCAACAAAGCACACTACACAGTTCTTCAAAACTCATCCATGGTGGAGCCGTATGTCACGAAACACAAGGACTTCCTACAATCCCAATTCCTAGAGAAGAATGAAGCTTGGTTTATGCGTCAGCACACATACACTTTCAGTGATTGGTTACGAAAAGAATGTCAGGGCAATGACCAGATTGATGAGCAACTGTATTTGTTGGCTAGGCAACCATCATGGCACATCCTCACGTACAAAGGGTACGAGATAAATGGAAATACATTTTACACCCTAGGCCAAGATAAAAGAAGCACGAACCAAAATAGTGGAGTTCACGTAGACGCCATTGACCCGAATGGAAACAGGCAAACATATTATGGCCATATAGAGGAGATTTGGGAACTAGACTACACACCTAATTTTAAAATCCCTTTCTTCCGGTGCCATTGGGTGAAGGTTACCGGAGGCGGGGTGACAGTTGACAAAGACTATGGAATGACAATAGTGGACCTCAACAATGTTGGTTACAAAGATGAACCATTCGTCCTTGCTGCTGATGTGAATCAGGTGTTCTATGTGAAAGACATGTCTACAAAACAGAAGAGAGGGAAAAATGACAACAAATCAACAAACGAGCCAAAACGCCATATAGTTCTCTTAGGGAAACGAAACATTGTGGAAATTGAGGACAAGTCAGATATTTCAGAAGATTATGAAAGGGATGACTGAATCACGCCTTTCAATGTGACCAAAGATCCGAGCATACTGATAAATGCTGAGGACACTCCTTGGTTATGTCAAGATCATGACCAAGGAACATACGTCAAAAAGAAGATCACTATTGTGCCCGCCTAATAAATAGATTGCAATAGAGTATGTGTATGTGACAATAGTAACTTAAGATGTTTATATTAGTTTTTCTTATTTTATATCTTTTCAAATAATGAGATGACATTTAAGTTTGCTATTATAAGAGATGTGTCAATTATTTGTCAAATGCAAAAATAGTCAAACTTGGTCAAATGACAAACTAAATTACTTAAAATGAAACAATTTTGAATACCAAGTTGTTAGATATCATCAAGATCTAAACTTTTTATATAGACAATTTTTCCATTTGAGAAAGGTTAAGTTCACAATACCCACCAATTCTTGAATCTCACACAAACTATATGAAACTACATGTGTCAATTGTGGATTTTGAACTACACCTTCCCAACACTTTATCAAATGCAAAAATGGTCTATATATTAAATGTAGATTTTGATGAGTGGAACAATATTGGTATTCATGACTTTTTCGTTCGAGACCATCTAGGGTTCCGAAAACCGATGCGTGGCTATGAATTCTATCAAAATTCAAAATTGAGTGGTTCAAACTTTTCCAAAAGAAAAGTTGGCCATTAGACAAAATGTAAAACTTGATGAGTGCAACAAACTTTGTATTCATTACTTTTCCATTTGGGAGCATATAGGGTTCGGTCAAAGTGTGTTTCTAAAAACCAATGCTTTGACTTTGGTCAAACTTGGTCAAATGACCCATTTGATGACTTGAAATGAAAAAAATTTGAATACAAAGTTGGTAGAGATCATCAAGATCTACATTTGATATATTGTCCATTTTTCCATTTGGATAAATTTGAGCCAATTCTAAGCACATTTGTTCAAAATCCAAGACGGGTTTTGGTCAAACTTGATCAAATGACCCATTTGATGACTTGAAATGAAAAAAATTTAAATACAAAGTTGTTAGAGATAATCCGATGTAATGGTGAATATTGTTGTAAGCATAAATAAATAAGAAATAGAGAAAAATCTTTAAAAAATAATCCGATGTAATGGTGAATATCACGTATATCATGATTTTGGAGATAAATGATGATAAGTAAACAAAATTTACGTTTAAATAATGCACAAACCAATTTTCTATCAAAAACATCTACTTTAGGATATTAAAATTAAATCATTCATTATTGCATTAACAAAATACTAATTATTTTTCATATTTAAGTTTGCTAATATAAGTGATGAAAAGATTTTATGTTTCCAAATTTATTATGTAAGCAATTAGACCAAAAGAAATAGAACTATTATTTTTTAACAAATTAATACCTATGATTCTATTTACTATGCAATTAACAACATTAATCTAATTATTGTAAGCATAAATAACAAGAAACAGCAAAAATACATTTAGTCCCGGTTCGTGGCTAGAACCGGGACTAAAGGTTGCCTTTAGTCCCGGTTCTAGTTAGGAACCGGGACTAGGTGCGTAGCACCAACCGGGACTAAAGACCCTTTAGTCCCGGTTGGTGCTACGCACCAGGACTAAAGGTCCTCGTGGGTATTTAGTCCAACAGTCTTCTTCTTCCTCTGGCCACCAGATCGACGTTGCCCTAGACCTCCGCCGCGCGCTTCATTCTCCGCCGCGCACAGTCTTCTTCCCCGAGCCGCCGCTGCCTCCTTCTCCGGCGTAGAGACACGTGCGGAGGAGCGCCGCCGCCGCCTCCTCGACCCGAGCCGTACATACGTCTTCGCGCCGCGCGCCGTGCCGCCTACTTCTCCGGCGGCGACGCCTCGGCCGGCCGCGCGCACCCCCCGCCCCCCGCGGCTGCCTCCTCGCCCTCGGCCAACCGCCTCCCCGCCCTCGGCCGTCTTCTCCTCTTCGGCCAAAGAAGGCTCGCGCCGCCGGTGAGCACAACAGAGAACGAATATGTTGATTTTTTTTGTGTTTGTTTCCACTAGATCAACGTTTGCAGTCTCCTAATCACACTGATGCGTGTTCCAGTTCCTGTAATCCTATGCAGGCTATAGAAATTGTTGTTTCTAGATAGTTTGTAGAATTATTTAGATTGCATTATTCAAATGATGTTTTCTGGGAATTTTGTTTATAACAAAAGTGTAGATATTTCATTCATATAGCTGCTGTTAAAATTTGATGGCATTTGGCCTTGTGGTTGATGCCTAAGGATGAAATATAGATAATTTGTTAAGCTTTCCGGAATGTCTTCTTGCATGTCTTTTGGAGTTATGTAACTCCAGTTATGATTTAAACAAGAAGCTATGTTGTGGGCAGTCCTAAAAATAATAGATTGCTTTTATAGTTGTTTGCTTGCGCTATATTGCTTTGTGTGATCTTGTTATGATTTATTTACGCAACTGTTGCATGTATGTCCAGAATTGCTAATAATGCATGAATGCCTTGATTAACTTACAATGTGTGTGGATTGCACAGAACGAAGGTGGCAACATTGTGCTGGATGTTTGTTCAAAGATCTGCAGACTATGTGTTCGATCTGCAGGCTATGTGTTTTTGTTCAGAAAACTAGCACTTAATGATTTTTTACTATATATTTGTTCTTGTTCTCCCATAATGTGGTGATACGTTGTACGAATGTGGTGATCTGCAGGCTATTTTTTTGTACTGTACGAATGAGATGATATGTTGTATGAATTAAAAATCATTTTAGTGAATTTTATTTGAATCAAAACTATGAATCTGTTCCCAAACGCATGATAAAAATCTCGTTCCCAAACGCCTGCCGAAGTACCTCTCGCCAAAATGTACTCCTACATCTACACTTGTCATATTTCGATCGACCAAACACACGCGCTCGCGAAACATACACGTTTCTAGATTGTTCTAACGCGCAGTGAACTCAATTATATTATTTCTTACGAGCTACCGCAATCTCAAATTGTAAATCATTCCATGAACCTTGTAGAGTCAAAGTATCTCAAATTTAATCAAATTTATATGATGGAATAATAATATTTATGTATCCACTAATTATCATTAGATATTTCTTGAAATTGTTGTTAAAATATTTTGACTTATCAAATAAGTCATAATTTGATAAGCAAAGTTACAAATATGATTTTTTTGCAAACCTCAAATGGTTACAAATATAATTTTTTTCATTAATATGTATCCACTATAAATTTACTTGAGACATAAATACTAATAACTTGGCGTCCAATTTTCAGAAATGGTCAATCCGAATGACAAAATGGATGATGCAATGATGGACCTAATCAACAACGGCACCAATCCAGATCCCCAAGGCGAAGATGATGGGAGTCAGCACTTTGCTGATTATGAAGAACTTGTGGGAGATAATCCTGATGAGGTATATCTACAATCTAGTATATATATGAAATTAAAATAAATAACATTTATACTAATATATTTATACTTGTTTGTGTAGCCCTCTAAATCGGCGACAACTTCTGAGAAGTGTAGAAAAGTGCGCGGGCCGAAGAAGCCGTTGGAGCCGGTACATTCTGTCGGAATTCAATGAGGGTACAGGACAAGTACTTGGGGCGAATTCTAAAAAATTTGTTGCACACTATGGCTACCTTAGGACAGGCTCCCAGTCAGTGTTCGTGAATGGAGGCAACGGAAAGATAACCCTAATATTAGTTTTGTCTCAGATCATGACAATGAATTGATTTGGCAAGATATCATTCAACATTTCATGCTCGATACACAGGATGAAGCTTTGAAGGAGAAGGTTAAAATCTGGGCTATGCAGAAGATGGCCAAACATTTTTAGCCTTGGAAGAAGACATTATACAAGACTTTTGTTGCACAAGGCCGGACACCAGTTTTCACCAACAAGGCCTACGTCAAGTTGAGGCCTTTTTGGGATGAGTTCGTAGAGTTTAAGAACTCAGAAGAGGGTCAGACACGGATGATCAAGAATCAAGAAAATGCTAAATAAAAGCAATACCACCATCACTTGGGTTCAGGTGGCTACAGGACTGCTATTCCTAAGTGGCAAAAGCTGGAACAGAATATTCTTGGGAGAGGGATCGAACCAGAATCAAGGTGTGAGCGCACCAAGTATTGGTTCTTTGGTCACGGGGTAACAATAGACCTAGAGACCGGAAAGATAGTGTACAGCGAAAACCTCGAGAGAGTAGGACAGAGAATGGCCTACGCTTGAGGATTAGTTGAAAGTGGCACCTGACAGCCAAATAGAGAAAAGGATGACTGACATACGCCCTGGAGACTGTTGAACACGGTGGGCAAACCAGAGGCTATGGGGAGGTATCATGGGAGCATGGCTTCCCTAAAGATAGACCGACTTATATAAGCCGCCAACGAAAGAAGGAAGAGGAGGCAGAGCGGTTGCATAGGTTGGAGGCAATGGTGATGGAGTCACGTGAAGCGGCTCGTGAAGCGATAGCGCGAGAGAAAGCGCTTGAAGAGAGAATGAACGAGGAGATCAAAAGACAAGTGCAGATTGCAGTAAGTTCTATACAAGGGCAAACTGCATCAGAGCCTAGAGTCAACATTAGCCCCCCCGGTCAGTTGAAAAGTAGTTGCGCTTCCACGGAGATGCCAACTATTCAAGACGACATGGGGCTGCACTTTTCGGTGGATGACATCACTAAACCTCTAACAACATGTGAGCTGCACATTCCACAGGTGACTACCACAGTCATGGTTGCTGTCGCTGTTGTAACTCCTGTCGACCCTACGAGGACACCAAGAATCCATGGGGCGATAGTTCCACCTGGATATGCTAGTGTCTCGGTGGATAGAGTTGTCAAAGGCTTCAGTAATGTGCAGCTTGAGATAGAAGGAGGTGATGGAGAGAAGACTCTAGGAGAAGCAGAGAAGTCTTTTATTTGTTGGCGCAAGCGCTACATCATTATTCCTGGGGCATCACCTAGTAGTCTACCACCACCTCCTCGTCATGAATCTAATCCTAGGTGCGGATGAAAATTGACTATACATTTGTTCACTAAATTTATTTTTCATTCCCTTAGTTAGCGGTTTACTCATATACCTTTTGTTTTCACAAGTGGTCACCGACATGTCATAGTGCTGCGGGTGATGACAAGGGAGTGCAAGACACGGCTGCATCGCCTCGGTCTCCAACGCCACCACCTAGGGCTCCAACACCGCCACCTCGGTCTCCAACACCGCCACCTCAGGCTCCAACACCGCCACCTAGGGCTCCAACGCCACCTAGGGCTCCAACGCCGCCTCCTCGGGCTCCAACACCGCCACCGGCCGCCCCATCACCTCCACACGTGGCTCCAGCACGAAAGAAGAGGCCGGCCACACAATCAAATGTGTCGGTCGCCCCGCCGCCAAAAAAGAAAGCCTCCAAAAAGAAACAAGCTATCATTCCTAAGAAGCTATCCTATGAGAAGACTGATGCAGAACTAAATGTTTCAGTAAAATCAGACGTGGACAGTTTCTTCAAGAAACATAAGACTGAAAGAGAAGCCAAGCGAAACCCTGAGAAGCCGTACCTCTTACTACGACCAGAAGATCTACGACAAAGGGTTAAGGCTGAACAAAAAAAGAGGCGTGAAGCTCAGAAAGAATCATCATCTTTTATCAGACTATGATCGCACTTTAAGGAAATCCATAGAAGAAGAGAAGAAGAAAGAGAAAAGAGCACGCAAGGGTGTAGCACAACTCAGGGAACAATCAAAGCAATCAGTGCCCCCGCTAGTCATTGGAAATGAATATGGTTCAAACATTGACGTGCTAGACCAGAAGATACCGGCAGATTTAAAATTTGATGAGCTTGAAATTTTTTTTACGGAAACTGGTCTTAGCTTAGCCCAAATGATAGTGGGGGCACCAATTGAAAGTGCTTCACAAATTGATCATTGGCAGAGGGAATATACATATGGCAAGAGTTTATACAACCCTGCGGCCCTCAGCAAGCTTGGAACGCAAATGTACATGCTAAACAAATGGTACATGGCACCTTGTGTCAGAAAAGCAGAAGACTATCTTTGTGTCTGAATTAGAAACTATCATTACTTCCGTGGTGATGATATTATTTATGTTCAATTTAATGAGCTACACCAACTATGCCACATGGACGCTCTTGACAAATCTCTAATGAGTTGCTTCTGTGTGTAAGTGATTCTTCCTTTCAATAATGTCTCTGTAACTTATCATGTATATATATAACTAATTACAGAAACCCGCTATACATATGCAGAAACATGATGAGGGACCTCAGAGTTAGAAATGACAAGGAGATTGGATTTGTGGATCCAAATATTGTATTCAAAAACCATAAGACCCCGTATGTCTTATGGAGAGCTCAAACGGAGAGAAATCTACGGAGGTTCTTGATCAACCAAAAAGATAAAAGATATACACTCTTTCCCTACAACTTAAAGTAAGTGTCGTTATCGTGTGTACATTCTATTTAACTAATTAATCAGATCAATATGAAGATATATACTAATTTTGCCTACATATGCACACAAATGCAGCTTTCATTGGATACTAATTGTCATTGATCTCTAGCAATGTCAATTGGTAATCTATGACTCATTGAGAAAACCACAGGACGATTACCAAGAAATGATAGATATTATCCAAGGGTAACTCCGATCTCTATATATTAAATTTTGCTCTTTTAACTTGGTAATGGATAATTAATAATGATCGTTTTATTGCTAGGGATTGGGCTGGGTTCGTGCAGAAACAGCATCTAGAGTTGAATGCAGCACTTTCAAAGCCCATCTTACTTCAGCGGGTTCTATGGCAGACACCGGGCAACAATTTGTGTGGCTACTATGTGTGCGAGTTTATGACGGTGTATGCCAAAAGAACTAATCTTGAGTAACATGTATATATAATAAGTTTATTTCATTTATTTGTTGCTATTTAATAAATCCTATTCATACCTCTAACTTTTTTCTTTAATGTCTATTAAAGGAGATGTGGCTGAAGGAGCAGGTGTTGGATGCGGTGCGCCTAAAAGGAATTCAGGAGACAATCGCAGGATTTCTTAACGACCAAGTCCTGAATCCCGGCGGCGAGTGCTACTTCAACCATCAGGAGCCAATGAAACCAAATAACGATGATCATTTGTACGATGCTTGAGTGGCGGAGATAAATTGTGTTGTAAATACTTTGTCCGTGAAGCATATGTGTAAATATTATATTATGGACCTATAGATACATATTATTTATATATATAGTGTTTTATAGTATATTTCTATGTAATGCTTTAAATTATATAAATTATAGGTGCACGTTCCATAAACTACCAGCAAGCAATACGCATTCGAAAATAACAATAACATAATTGTAAACCCTAAATGGAAAACCAAATGAAAAGAAAAAGAAAAAAGAAAAAAGTCTTTAGTCTCGGTTGGTAGCAACAACCGGGACTAAAAGTGGAGGCCAGGTGGCACACCCTGGCGCACCTTTTAGTCCCGGTTGTTGTTACCAACTGGGACTAAAGGTGGACCTTTAGTCCCGGTCCTCGGAACCGGGACTAAAGGTGGGACATTTAGTCCCGAAACCTTAGCCCCGGTTCCGTAGCCGGGACTAAAGTCTCTTACAGCCCGGGGCTAAAGCCCTTCTCTGTACTAATGGGTGTTACAACCCTCCCCCCTGAAAAGAATCTTGTCCCGAGATTCAGGGCAAAAGACTTCCAAGGGTAGAGAAGCATGTTATTCAACTTCCAACATTGGCGATAGCAGTCAACTACTTATCCCCGAGCATCAGAGAGGCTGATTTGGTTAGGGCACTTTCTGATACTTGTTCTTCGTAGTGAATTTTTGTCTAAGGAATTTCCTTCATTGACTTACATGAAGCATTATTACTTTGGGAGGAATTCAAGACAACACTATCACATGTACTTCATTCTCAATGTATGATGGATGGTTCGGAGCACAGTAAACTACTCACTGCAATGTTTTCATCTATGTTCACAAAGCTTGAAAAGCAGTGCTCTACCAAAATGGCTTGAGTACAACCTTCCACAGGGGATGAGATCATGAACTAGATAAACATCCTTTGAGGTTATGAGAAACCAGCTAACCAACAAATGATGTCTATTTTGGTCATAAGGTCTAATCATTCAGATGCCAATTGATGGAAAGCTACCCAAGGTTCCATACGTGCAGTCCTCTTTCTCTGATAACAACACTATATTATCTCAGCCTATCAAGTTAGCGCTCACTATTGAAGGAATTTCATGGCCCCAAGTGTTAACAGTTACCTAGGTCGTATCAAATACACCCTCTTGGGTAAAAGGAACATAGAAGATACCCAAGGCATGTTAGTATTAGGTTGGCATTGTTAAAGATGGGCGATAGCAAGGTCTAGAGGACAAGAGTTGCAAGTATTCACTGAACTAGGGAAACAAGCTACTACTAAGCAAATCAACTATGAAATTTCCATCACTAAGTAGTTGCTTAGTAAGTTGGGTCGGTTTGTACAGTAGCAAAATAGCTTGGTGAAACTACTTTTGACGTTAAGGATTCCTTTTTAGGATCAAACAACAACTCTAAGATTATAAATCTAAGCTTTGTTGTTTAACACCTTTCCAATCATTTTTGACTTGTAGAACTCCTCGATTGCTCAACTATCGGTTGATGTGATAGGGTAACAGCAAGGTGTCCAAGGGTGAAAAGAGTCTTTTATAGGTCATCCTAAGGTTCATCTTGGTTCAGTTCACACAGCGCATACTAGCTTCATTATGCATGAATTGTTAGTGTGTATATAGATCCAAGAGTCTTTTGACGATTGGCCAAAAATCAGCTCAAGCAAACACCATATGGCTTACCAAACAAAACAAAACCTCCCTCAAACTCTTCATGTCGCAGCAGCTTTTTCATGGAGAATCGAGGATAGGGTTTTGTTTACTTTTGTCTTAGAAAACAACTTCAATCATGGATTCGACACCAACTCAAGGATGCACAAGCATTGGTCTTGTGGGCCATTTTTGGTGGAGCTCAAGGTATACTCCACATGAAAGGATTGTGCTGCAAAAGATAAGAGATGGTGATTATCTTTTGGCACTTCATCCAATCAAGTCAGAAAGAAAACCTTTGATAGCGCCATACGCATGACGATGCTGGCCGAGACTAGGGACATGCTTTTCTCTAGATTTTGACCCGGATATAGCATCTAGTACTATATGTGTGATTGTCCAAGAGAGAATTGACTTGACAACACTAGGTTTGGAAAAGGAGGCCATATTTTCATCATTGATCGACCCGTTATCTTCTTTGCTAAACAACGGTCTATGAGACATAGCTGTTATAGCTACTAAAGAGTCATTATCTAGCTGGAGATCAACTTTCTTATTGGTAACTAACCAGTTGTCCCTTAACACTAAAAAGTTCCAAAGCTTTCTTCCTGGTGGCAACAATTGTAGTTGATGCGTATATAGGCTGTCAAGATCAAAGTCAGCCAAAGAGAGATTACAATAGAGATGGTTGATTATGGCTGTGTGATCACCATGATCAACTTTTGGATCAATTCTTGTCTGACTGATAACTTGTCCAACTTTAAGTGTTGTGTGCCCTTTTTTCAAAAGTGGATGACACAAGTTACTCTCTAAACGACTGATATCGCTACATGGGTAACAAATAGAGTCTCTTGTCTACCACCCCTTGCAGTCTATTAAGATTTATTTCGGTAACCTATTCTTCAAATGTTATCGTCTTAGCAACTTCAGAAGGAAGTCCTATTAGATAAGTCTGATATAGATCCTTTGATTGAAGATAAGGAAAGATAACCAAGGACAAGCTCATGAGAAGATAACATAGTGGTGTAGTTTAATAATAGATCATGACTAGCAACCACGATACCAGTGCGTGCCGAGCAGCACGACCTTGTGTCTGCAGCCACAGGATGCTCTCGGTTTCGTCACGGCACCGTTAGTCATTAATCACGAGGCTATTACCAATCTTCAACCATCGTGAAATCTCACATGACTTAGATAGGTCTTGCATGGACAAGAATCATGTGCAAGACAAAATTAAAGCAAGTAAAGATGACAACAATATTTGGAGGTAACAAGTAGAAGGTTACAGGATGAGAACATGGCACAAGACATAAATGGATATGCCCTATGCCCATCAAGGTCATTACCCAACAATTAATTTTTTTGAGATGCGGTCATGTTGGGTAGGACATGAGATCAAAGCTGATAAGTGTCCCAAGACTTAGGGAGGCTGGAGATGACAAAAGCAAACTCCAAAGGTAAAAACACTACCCGATCAGAGATTTAGATGATAGGGAGTTACATGATTTGTACAGGAAAGATTCCAAGATTAGGTAGTAAAAGATTGCCTTACACAAGCTATGTTTTGGGAGATGCAATGGGAGGTCTAACATGGATTTGTTATGGCCTCCGTAACTACCAAAGAACAACTATAGTCAAAAGCTTTCTGTAGCGAGAACTTATCCTAGCTAGTTGGCTGGACAAGGATGTTTGCAAACTGGTGCAGGACAACCATGGTATATGCAAGCATTTAAGGGTCCGGACATTGGTTTACATATCAAGCATAGGCATGGATGCTCCAAATTTCAAAAACTAACAACCAAGTCTAAGCTCGGCTCCTAAGAGAGGGAACCTATTTTGATACAACCAACACACAATTAACATAACTTGAGCTTCATTCTAAGATAAAGCTATTTAACACACGTGCTCGTCGAGGACAAAACAAGAAACAACCAAGGCACGATCTAGATAACCAACATCCACACAACATAATAGTTTTGAGCAAGTACTTGAGAAAACTCAAACAATCATGCTTAAACAACCATTACTAAGCACAAGGCTTACATATAACAAGCATTTACCTACAGCAATACAACACATTTGTCCCACATACAAGGATTATGATACAAGGTATTCTAGAAAGCTAGTAGACATGGCTCAATCTTTTAGGGGGAAGTTGATTTTGAGATATATAGTAAAGGGCTCCAAAAGAGTTTGGCATGGCTGCACTATCATGCAAATGGACATACCACAAGTAAGAGTTTAGCATTTTGGAAAACTCAGCGGGAAAAGGTTATCAAACCTACAGAGCTAATTCAAAACTTAACAAGGTTGAAAAAGAATAGCAATCAGCTCTGCCTAAACTAGGATAGAGAACTTGATATGAATTTTAGAAAAGGGTAACTAAAGTTCCATTGATCCAACAAACAAGATCCTTAATCTTATCGAAAACTTATCAAGCTATCTATATTTTTCTTATTATCATCTTAAGGTGCTTCTTGTTGACGGTCCATAAGTATCAAATTTAATTATCAAATAAACAAAGAAAAGGATCCAAATGAAATGAACATCCAGACTTAGGGTTCTATCTAACAGAATTCTACGAGTTTTGGTGTTTGTCTATTTCTGTAGGGGGTTATCAGGAAATACGGAAGAAAGGCCCACACGTCGGGATTACATAGAGATATCAACGTGCCACGCAATTATCTTGCATCTAGAAGACTTCACAAGCCACGGGAAGGAAGCGGAGGCCGAACGAAGCCTAGCCCTAGGCGCCCGCCCAGGTGACCAGGGCGCCTGTTGACGGTCCTTAAGTACCAAATATAATCATCAAATAAACAAAGAAAAGGATCCAAATACAACCAACATCTAAACTTAGGGTTTTATCTGACAGAATTCCATGAGTTTTGGTGTTTGTCTATTTCTGTAGGGGGTTATCAGGAAATAAGGAAGAAAGGCCCACATGTCGGGTTTACATAGAGATATTACCGTGCCGCGCAATTTTCTATCATCTAGAAGACTCCAAAAGCCACGGGAACGAACCGGAGGCCGAACGGGCCCGGGAGCAGGGCGCCCGCCCTCCCCCTTGGGCGCCCGCCCTAGAGTTTCAACCAATCACGCTCAATCTCGCGGATTATGCTCCACCGACCTAAAGGATCAAGAATAACCGTTCAATCAATGTCGGTTTGATCCGACGGCCCAGGTTCAGTTGAGGGGACTATATAAGTAGACCCCCTGGCCCCTGGAGGAGGCACCCCCTTGATCATTATTCATTATTCATAGACAGAGCAAAAGCTAGGGTTTAGGGATGAGAGCTCTCCTCTCTTCTCTAAACTAGAGTAGATCTAGATAGTAGCAAGATGGAGAGCGAAGGAGGATTAGAGGAGAGGCCGGCCTGTCGGTTCTTCCTCCGGTTGTACTTCGTCATGATCAAGCTCTAATCAAGCTTGCTCATGGGATGACTCTGGTAATCTACTTCTAATTCATTATGCAATTACTAATCATGTATGTTCTGGTTCACAACTCTTTTGAGTACTTCTAATCTATAGAACCCTATAGGTTAGAGTTGTAGTATAGGTGTAAGCGTGGTGCTTAGACCTAGATTACTTGTGGATATCCCCTATCTAGCTAGATCGTGTGGTAGGCCACGTAGGTGACAGTTACGATGGTCCTCTGTAGTCCACCTCTCGTTAGCAGGACGGGTAGGGTTTATCGGCCTAAGGATAAGCATCCTTTGTGGTGTACTCTTATCACGTGGTTTGTCCCAGACATAGACATACCCCTTTGAAGTAGAGAAACCATAGTTATCCTCTCTATTCTGCTACCATCGCCCATATACTAGAATTGCTCTACTCTCTATTCCCATATTATCACTCACTGTTATCTTACCTTTAATATTGTTCTTATTTGATTCTACCATCTTTCCTATTTACACCTATTTACTTATCTTGGTTAAGTTAGAGCGTAGATCAGTTCTCCCGTTTCCCTGTGGATACGATAAAACCTTTAACCGGGAAAAAGCTTCAACGGTATCCGTGTGCTTGCGGATTATCTGTGTGCGTTTAAATACCATAGTACACTCTAGTGCCATGCTGGGGATGACAACCTAGAATTCAAGTGGTGTTAGCAAGTGTCAACAAGCATTTTTGGCGCCGTTGCCGGGGAAACGGTTGCTGAGTTGGCTACGAACTAGCTTAACCATTTTCTAAAAAAATAAAAAATATATATATATTTCCGTTTATCCTTTGCCTCATCTCTGCTATTCTTTCTTCTTATCTAATCCTTGATCTCTGGTCTATCATGAATTCAAACATGTCTATTTATGAATTTCATAGACCTACGGGCACACATCTCGAACCACCAAAATCTTCAAAGCCTATCATAGCATCTAGTTTTGAGATAGACCCCGAATACATAGAATTTGTTCAAAACCAACCTTTCTCAGGAGAAGATGAAGAAAACCCATACACACACCTAAGAGAGTTTTATCGAGTCTGTGACCTCCTTCGAATAGAAGGCATGTCTGATGAGACCCTTAAATGGAAGCTGTTTCCGTTCACTTTAACAGGAAAAGCTAGACATTGGTACAAACTCAAAGTAAGGAGTGTTCATGGAGATTGGAAAGAGTTATATAGTTGTTTTCTTTCTAAATATTTTCCAATCTCCAAAGTGGTGGAACTTCGGCGTAAGATTCTTTCTTTTAGACAACTGGAAGAAGAATCTCTTGGCAAATTATGGGACCGCTTTATTAACCTTACTCTCACTGGCCCAAAGCTTTCTATTCCAGAAGAAGTTCTTCTAATTCACTTTTTTGAGGGCCTTAGTAGAGAAAATAAGCAAACCTTGAATACAGGCTCTAGAGGATCCTTCTATCACCTACCCGCTAGTGAAGCTTGGAATTTGATTGATTTAATGAGCGGAAAGTCTCCTAGCTTTTATATACCTGAGAAAGAGAAAGAACCAGTTCGTAGACAAGAAGAAGAAGTTTCGATAGCCAGATCACAACCACTTCAATCCCAAATTTTAGCTATCGATCCTAAACCATCAATATCCCAAAATTCTTCAAGGGAGGAATGAATTCCAACCTTAAATCTTTCAAATGCTGATGGTTTAGACTTCTGGTTCCATAAGAGACCTTCAAGCAGGGATAATTCAAATCCTTGCAATAATGTTTCTCTTAGAGAATGTCCTGGTTCCTTTTATGAAGAAGTCGTGGATGACATATCAAGTGAAGGAGAGCTAAGCCATATAGAAAATTCTAACACCTCCCCTTTCCTGATCACAAGTTCCAAATGGCTAGAATGTGTAGAATGGATGGATAAGGAAGAAGCCTTAATGGATTCTGACTTTGGCTCAATTTCAAATGGTGAGTTCTTGAATCCCTGTGAAAATGGGATTCATCCAACTATAGAAGAGGACATAAATGAGACCAATCTAGGAGAAACTCTGAACATTCAGATTGGAGACGAAGATAACATTAATGAGTATGGAATTTATTTCATAGCCACTTCATTTACTCCATGATCATATGCAACATCTTACCAATCTATTGGTCTCTCCAACATCACCACATTTGAGATCTCCAACCCCCTCTTCCTTTCTATTTATAAAAACTTTAAAAGGGCGGTTGTCGATGCATATATCTATAATAAATATTGCAGATCTCGTTGAGTTGATCTTGATATAGGTCAGCGTTGGAAGGGAAACCACTTCGCCGACATAAATTGATGGTTTCCCAAGGACAAGCTTAGTGTCCTAAAATAAGCATTGATTAGATCATAACATGAACTTTTAATTATTTGCAACATTACCTTGTGTATTGAGCATATAAGGGTAATTGTAAAAATATTCCTTCGGGTATTCTTGTCACTAACCTTTCTAGGATTGGAGCAAGAAGATCGGATGAATGACAAGCACAAGGTATGTCCAACCAATCATCATACAACATTGAATTAAATTCATCCAAACTTGAATTTTGCAAAATTCAAGCTCGGGGGAGTACTTAACATCCTTTGCCATGTTGCTATGTTGGTTGTCCCTACCTTTGAGACATGCTCAATTTGTTAATTACTAATCACACTACTCTATCTCCACTTGAGTAGATCTCTATAAATGCTATCATGCTACCTTTGTCTATTTTCTAGCAAGTGTTGGTTTGGCAGTACTCGACATACTTCCATTGGCATTTAAATTGAGCATGGTGCTTAGGTTAAATAGCCTTCCTTAATCTGATTAGACATGGAGTCTAGTTTGGTTACTGAACTAAAAACTGCTTGAGTAGATATTGGTATATTTTGTCGGACTAACCCCTACAGGAAAACTTTCACTATCAACCTGGGAAGTCCTGAGATAAACTCACATTGGAGATGAAGAGAGTAACACATGAAGTTTAACAATTTGCACAAGAAGGACATAGCTCATTCATCATACAGAGATGATCCATGGAAGGAGACAAAGTACAAAAACAAGATACACAACCACTACGGAAGGAAAGGTTCCACAAGGTGATACTATACCATCACTCTTCAAGTAAGGTAACATCTTTAGATATCTAACTATCACTTTTATAAGCTTCTCCTTGGTTCTGGCGTTCACATAAATAAAGAGACAAACATGTATGATTTATAACTCCAAATTAACCAACCCAACTGATTCAGTGTGTTTAGTCCTTTAATCTTTGTTCCTAGTACTACCTCCATGATCCCACACTCCTAACCATATGAGCTAAAATGTTGCACATTTAATCTTTGGGAAGATATAAAGAAAAAGGCATATATATAGATAGATTATCTTTCCATTAGGTTGAGCGATCTGATCCGGCAAATGTTTTAAATGCTACACTCATGAACTTATCATTCATCAACTTTGTCTTGCTCACCATGCTTAAGGTTAGAAAAGAACAAATACACTTTTGGTTCTGTTGGTGTTTTCCACCAACAGGGCCCATGCACTTGATCTCTGCCTTGTCTCTATGAGCAGGTACACTACGAGCACATACACACTGAGCAAGATACTGCCAACATCGCACTTCGAATTGCTGGGCAAACGAAGAACATGGGTGACACTGTATCAAGAGGTGCAGACGTCAAGGTCCACACCTAAATCAAATGATGCACCTAAAGAATGAACATGGTGAGAAGTCTTGTTCAGAAGACTTAAAACATTGAACCATCGCCGAAAGGTAAAATCGGTAGTTATCCATATTTATCCATTCTGCATTCCTTTTCCCTTTAATTACTTACTTTCCTTAAATAGCTTATTAGTTAATCATGCTATCTTGAAAAGAAAATAAAAATGTTAAAAATACTAAGCCCCATGTGAGTATGCTCGTGGCATGAAACCCATAAGTACATTCACTGTGGTGGCGTAAAAATAAAATAAATATATTCTTGTCCTACGAAAATGAAAATATAAAAATAAATTTATGATCTTACCAAAGAGAGTAATATTTATTAGAGGAAGCTCAACATGATAAAGGCGAAGAGATTTTGTGCTAACACTTAACCAGTTCCACAAAGCTTTGTTGTCTATTTGAGCTCCACATAATTCAAGGATCAAAGAAGTCTAGCAGACAGAGGACATCCTAATCGCTGTCATGGTGCTGCCGACATTCAAATACACCTCCACCACCTGCTAGCTACATCAGAAGAAATTACGTCACAATCCAGCTTGGAGGAGACCACCCCCATTTGTCCAGCTAAGTGTTTCTACTCGCGTTTATACTTTACTCAAATAATAAAAAGATGCATAATCATAAAAACCCAAATAAAGATTTTATGCTTATATATATATATCTTTGCTTAGTTTGCTAAATAAATAAATAAATAAAGTTTGCTATGAACCCTCATGATAAGCTCTCACATGAAAATGACGATAGTTGCTCTGCCTAGTTCCCAAAATTGAAATCTCTCTCAAGTTTAGGCATGACTGTTATGAATTAAGATTTGCTCTAAACCTGAACTTGTGGGAAGAGTACTTGATCTAAATTCTAAGTTGTTAACGGATACGATATGGGAAGGTTGAGCTGCTATTTATCTGTTCCTAGAGATGCTAGAATTCTGGAGAATTTTATCTTTGAAAATCTTTAAAAATATTGCATGATGAGTTCCTGTATGACGAGAGTTTAAAATCCTACCACAGCTATATATACAAGCTTGCTAGACTAGGAACCATACATTTAGTTTTTACTGCTTATGAGCATTGAGTGTGGTCAAGCTGTGTAGACCCTTAGGAGCTTGTCATGCGGTGAAAATCAAGATTCACTTGCACGTTCACTCATACATGCTGCTTCTACTCCGGAAGTACGCATCCACATACATCCACTCCTTTCCATCTCCAGATTCACCTAAAATTATTGCACTCCTATCCAGGAGAGAATAGCCAAAAATATTATCCTATCCCTGTTATTCCCCGTGAAATAAATGCTCGAGATATTTTGGTTACTACCACTTGCTACATTATTCTAGGAGGGTGAGTGCTCTGAAAAAAAGTGAATACGAGGAAATAAAAAGGGGCAAGTGCCCGGAACCTCGAAAGAAAAGAAAATGTGAGACGTGAGGTAAAAATGGACAAGTGTCTGACAGTAGAATTAGGGGTACAAGATACCCACCTAAGAGAAAAGAAAATAAAGAAAAGAGAAGAAAAAAATATAGAGCATCTCATTCCCCTAAAAAGAGCAAAAGTAGAATTAGACATTCACCAATGTTTTCACCATCATCACCATACACCATTCATTCGCCACACATGCACATCTTAGTATGACTTATTGACTTGTTTCTCTGGATCTATGGTTTGACTATGCAATAAATGTCTTGTAAGTATGTATTAGCTGTCTCCCGCCTATGAGCTCCAGATATCAAACCTTATTAGAGTAGGGTGAGAGAGAAGGCAATATCACTATGCCTCATACCACAAATACTACATACTTTGAGAGAAGGCGTATATTATCACTGCCTTTGTAAGGATCCAGAAATACCACAAAAGAGAGACTAGAGAGAGTCATACAAGGAATCTCTGAGTTTTATTTGAAAATCTGCAAAAACTCCAGAGCTATAGTTGATCAAAGAACAAGAGACATAGTGCTTGACTTGACTGTTCTATCTTTTAACTGCTCAAGACACAAGTGACGGTTGCAAGCCCCATGGTGGAAGGTAATATGAGTAAGTTTAAATCTTAACAGTTTACCCTAATCTAGAGATGAGATCTTGTTTAAATGCATGTGTACCTTTAAGGCATAAAACCACTACAGAAACTCTTGAGTCCATCCTTGCTCAGGGACGAGCAAGAGGTAAGCTTGGGGGAGTTGTTGACGGTCCTTAAGTACCAAATATAATCATCAAATAAACAAAGAAAAGGATCCAAATACAACCAACATCTAAACTTAGGGTTTTATCTAACAGAATTCCACGAGTTTTTGTGTTTGTCTATTTCTGGAGGGGGTTATCAGGAAATAAGGAAGAAAGGCCCACATGTCGGGTTTACATAGAGATATTAACGTGCTGTGCAATTTTCTATCATCTAGAAGACTCCAGAAGCCACGGGAACGAACGGGAGGCCGAACGGGCCCGGGGGCAGGGTGCCCGCCCTCCCCCCTTGGGCGCCCGCCCTAGAGTTTCAACCAATCACGCTCAATCTCGCAGATTATGCTCCACCGACCTAAAGGATCAAGAATAACCATTCAATGAATGTCGGTTTGATCCGACGGCCCAGGTTCACTTGAGAGGACTATATAAGCAGACCCCATGGCCCCTAGAGGAGGCACCCCCTTGATCATTATTCATTATTCATAGATAGAGCAAAAGCTAGGGTTTAGAGATGAGAGCTCTCCTCTCTTCTCTAAACTTGTCGGTGTTTTCCCCCCGGGGGGTCACACCAACTAGTAAATTTGTATACGTGCTCCCTTTTCCAGATGGTGATGCAAAAAGACACAAAGATTTATCCTGGTTCGGGCAAGAGAAGGCCCTACGTCCAGCAGGGGAGGGGAGAGTTTGTATTATTCTGCACCTAAGTGCTTGTATAGGGGTGAATACAAGTGTGTATGAAGTAAGATGGAGTGAGCTTGCACTACTGCGTATGGCTTGGGTGTTGTGTTGTATCACGTCCCCTTGTATCCGCTCCCGGGTCTCCCCTTTTATAGTTCCAAGGAGAGACATAGGGTACATGTATAGGCGTCAGAGTAGGGGTCGATAGAGGTATGGTGCGCTGACCTACTCGAGGCCTCCGTACCGGCGTGGTCTCGAGCCGTCCCGTCCTGGTAGCTTGATGATGATTACGCGTGCCCCTGCATCCTGCTCTGCGCGCCGTCTTGGGCTGGTTTATCTGTCGCATGCCTGTACGTCATGGTGGCCGATACGACAGAGTGGTTGTGGTGTTGTCATTCGAGGCCGAACCCTTCTCCAGGAAGGAAGCATGTCTGGTCGAGGGTCGGACGCCATGTAATGCCCTGCTAGCCAGAGCGCTGACCTTGGACGTCTCGAGGGGCTCTTGATTAGACGTTCCGACCATGCATCCTGCGTCCTGACACGCTCTGGGTTATTTGGTGGGAAGGCTGCAAAAAGAATGATGGGACAGGTGCCTGTTCCCTATCACGCTTCCCATGATTGGCGTGTTAGGTGGGAACGCGACAGGCGCATTAAATGCCCTGACTCCCGTGCCCGCGCCAGGCGGCGGGCGGCGTCCTTGCGCTCGATGTCTTCTGATTCGCTCGAGCCTGTTTCCGTATTCGACGGTTGCCGACGCTCGAGCCCAGATCAATTCGCTCGACGCCCTTTCCGCCTTCGAGGCTGCGGTTGTCGATGACCGTACGCGTGACTAGGTAGAGCGTCGAGTTGGAGGCCTCGACTTGCGTACATTCAATCTCGTCATGCATATCAGTTAGGATACCCCTTACTGATATCCTCGACAGTAGCCCCCGAGTTTCCATTTGAGCGCTGGCACTCGAGTGGAGGCTGTATTCTCGTAGTCGTGTTTCCGTGGGGGCGCGCGAGCGACCCCGGGAGGGTAGCCCCCGAGCCCTTGGAGGAGTTTTTGACTCCTTCGATGGTTATATCGCATAATTTGTAGAAATGTTGTCGACACCGGTGGTGGAAGGTTCTGATCGGCTCGTTTTGTGTGGGGGTTTCGACGTACTCTCGATAGAGCGAGCGTCATCCACCCTAGATTGAGTTCCTAACGGGTAGTCCAAGTGAGAACCTGTGCCCCTTTCGAGGGGGTCAGCTGTAGCCCGGAGGCGTTCTCATAAAGCGGGGTCGACGTGGTCGGGGATACTGGTCTCGTTCGATAGAGTCCAGTGGCTCGATGCCTCTAGTTGGGGGATTCCTCTCGACTGTCTCAACCCTACCTTGGACATCCCCAGTGAGTTCTCGAGGTGGGCCTCGATTTTCGACCACTCGCTGGGCATCCCTGACTCTGGTGCTCGAGATCGGTTGTCGAACCCTTTCGGCGGGTCAGCCTGCGACCTCTCGAGGCTTCCGTGGGTACGCACCTTGGCTTATAAGGGAAGGAAGAGGCCGTGGCAGTTCACCTTTTTGCCTGTTGGGCGTGTCTTTTCAGGCGGGAGCCATTGCGACACTATATCGGCGTAGAATTCGTAGCGTCTTGTCTGTGAGAGGAAGATTACCGTTAGGCGGCGCATTTCTGGGAGGAGTTACTGTATTTATCGGATCTGTCCATTGGTGGTTGCCATCTATAAACATCCCGTGGCCTTGCTGCCATTCTCCCTTCCGCCTTCTACCTCCATTCTTGCCTTTGCTCCCTTGCCAACTCACGCACGCGCGCCCCCTCAAGTAGTAGCGAACCTGCCTTCCTTCCATCCAAGATGCCTATGAGACTTGTCGCCGCTGACGACTGGTGCCCGTCGTCGATGACGGAGCGCCGGCTGTTGGAGCTCGAGAGGGAGGGGCTTCTGCGCCCCCGCACTTCATCGTCGCGGCCGTAGTGGATAGCGCCGGCGGCACACCACCGGGAGCCCAGGCCGCCCACTGGCTATGTGGTCTCCTTCGTCAAATTCCACCGCCACAGCCTGGGTGCCCCCTGAGTCGCTTCATGCGGGCGCTCTGCCACCATCACGGGGTGGAGCTCCAGCATTTCTCCCCAAACGCCATCACCGTCGCGGCGGTCTTCGCCGCGGGGTGTGAGGGCTATTTGGGGATGATGCCCCACTAGGAGTTGTGGCTCCACCTCTACAGGGACGAGCTCTTCAATGCCCCCACTGGGACTACTGGCATGAGGAAACCTGTGCGGGCCGGGTGCCTCAACCTGGTGCTGAAGACGGGGAAGACGGAGAGGCCACGCGAGTACATCCCGGTGGGGTTGTCATCGAACCACGCCGGGTGGGACTCCCAGTGGTTCTACCTGAGGAACGACGATGGTCTCCTACCTGCCTACACCGGCCGCCTGATCACGGAGCACCCGGAGAACTGGACGTACGGCGTCGTCCAAGTTCATCAGTCGCGGATCAACCCCCTCCTCGACGCCTTGAAGAAGCTATGTGTGGAGGGTCTGTCCGCCGCTCTCGTCCTCTCGGCGGTCCATCATCGGAGGATTCTCCCGTTGATGTCTCGGCCGTTGTGGATGGATGAGATGGGTCCCGACGTTTCGTCCTGAGACCTCGAGGCGTGCCGGATGTCCAACGAGGCTCCGGCGGACGACGAGGTCGCGGCCCGGGTCAGGGCGGCCGTCGCCGGCGACTTCCAGCTGAGCATGACAACGGCTTCCCCATGAGGCCTGATGTGGGCTCAATCGACCTGGTAAGTTCTTTCTTTGCGTATGGCTCTGATTCTGGATTTCCTTCGATCCCCTTCTTAAGCCTGTCCTTGCTCTCGCAGGGGCCGATCGACGTTCAGTCCTCGAGGCCTCCAGTAAAGGAGGACGGGGTTGACCGTGACAAGTGGCGGCAATCCGTAGAAAATCGGAAGTCCGCAAAGGACTCGGAAAAGAAAGAGAAGAAGAAGAAGAATCTCGACCGCCAATCGTTAGAGGTGCGTCGAGCCAAGTCCAGGCAAAGGGGGGAGCCTGAGGAAGAATCCCCCAGTGAGGACGACGGGCGGAGACGGTGATGACGACAGCGACGACTCCGAGGGGATGGCGTCTCGCCTTGATCGGATCCTTGAGGGTCCGCTTCGAGGCGACGTCGACGCCCCGCGGACGGGAGCGCCAATCGAGGGGCCAGGCAGATCTCACCACCCCTGCGCTGACACCCCTCCCACGCCTGCGCCAAGTCGGGCCGTCCCGCACCCCCAACCTCCTCCTGCACCAATGGCGGGGGGCCAGGCTAAGCCCCAGGCGACGGGGCCGTTGACCCATGGCCGCGCCGTGGCCTCCGAAAAGGGAGAAACTGGCCGCAGGAGCACTAGCCCCAGCACTCGCCAGGTGGGAGATGCTGGACCAAAGCCTGCGCCTGCCCGTGAGGGGCCTAGAGCCTCGACGCGAGGCGGCTCGAGGCCTGCCAGTCGAGGCACCGGTAGGCGGGTCGTTCTCCCTGTGGGGTAAGTTCTTCGACGCTGTGATTCTCATTCTCCTATTTCTTTGCATTTTCTCATATAATGGTCTCCCTTATGTCCATTTCTCTTTCCTCAGGTTGAAGCGGACGCTTGAGCAGGCCTAGCCTTCAATGGCGAAAAGGGCGCGGCCTCCAAAGACTAGGGTTAGTGGCTTATTCCCATTGTTATGGGAGTTATGTCATTCTGGTGACGACTGACCTTCGCTTATGTGTGTATTACAGGCTCGTCCGACCCTCGACCGCCGACCGGTGCTGAGAGCGCCCCGCCCTGTCCCCTGGCGGGTGAGTCTGCCCCGTCGTCGCCAAAGCGGGTCGAGGCGCCTCACCCGCAAGGGCAGGAGGGAGCCCCCGAGCCTCCCCGATCAGGGGTTGAGGCCGATCCTATCACTATAAGTGACAGGTCAGGCAGCGATGGGTCTTCGAGGGACGCCCACCCTATGGACGAGGAGGTCGAGGCCTCTCCCACCGCGAGGCGGATGCCTTGGCCCATCGGGCTCCACTCTGTCGAAGAGCAGAGGAAGAAAGAGGAAAGAGAGCGCGAGCAGAAGACGCGGGAACAGCCGCAGGAGGGACAACAGCTGCAGCCGAAGGGAGGAGAAGTGGGGCAGCCGTCAGCAGGTCCCCAGCTCGAGGAGCTGCTGGAGCAGGACCGTCGCCAAGAGCTGTAGGAGCCCCAGGAGCAGTAGCAGCAGAGGGGCCAGCAGTTGGAGGAACCGCTCGAGCCTCCTCCCCATAGCCTGCCCCAACCGGTACCACCAGTGCCGTAAGAGCCCGGGAAACAGGAGGAGGGACTGCCAGTTTTTGGTCCTCCAACCCCAGCATGGCTCCGTCCAGGGGCGCCCGCCTCGATCCCAGCGGAGTCGGGGCGGGCGGACGGCGTGGTGGCACTCGCCTGCATGATGCGCGCCCCCGTCGACCCCGAGTCCGAGATCAGGAGGACGATATATGGCATGGACGGAATCGCCCTAGGGTTCCTCCGGGAGCGTTGGTCGTGGGAGGACCGTATTCCCGCCGAGGAGGACGAGGCTGGGACGTCGGGCGGTGGTGGAGGCAGTGAAACCGGGACCTGGAAGACGGTGGACGACGACGGGCAGTTCCCTTCCCTCATCGACTTGTTCCTGCGCCACGGGGGGTCACTCGAGACCGTCGAGGAGCTCATCCGTGGCGTCAAGGCGCGGGCCGACCAGGAGATGGAGAATTGGTGCCCCGACTGGATCCGCATCCGGGCTTCCACCGATCTGACTGAGCCCAACATCTTTCTAGACGATCGGAAAGAGGCCGAGAAGTGGGAGCACGTCGAGGAGCTCCGCCTCTGGATGAAGCACACGGTGGGGCTCCTGTCGGACGTTGTTAACAACGGGCTTGGACCGTCCTACTTTGTAAGTATTTCCCAGTCCTTTAATCTTTATGGACCGGCCTACTCAATCATTGGCTCGTAGGATCTGAAAGAGACCTCCCGCATCAAGTCGAACTTCATCCACGCAACGAGAGGCGGCTGGGAGCAACTCCCCATCCTTAAGGACAAACTTCTGGAGTTGCAGGAGAAGGTCCTCAAGGCCTATAAGGAGCTCTTGGCACTCGAGGAGGAGAAGAAGGAGAGGGAGGCTGCTCTGGTCGAGGCTCGAGAGGCCTCAAGGAAGGCGGTGGAAGAGGCTACGTGTTGATGGTCCTTAAGTATCAAATTTAATTATCAAATAAATGAAGAAAAGGATCCAAATGAAATCAACATCTAGACTTAGGGTTTTATCTGATAGAATTCCACGAGTTTTGGTGTTTGTCTATTTCTGCAGGGGGTTATCAGGAAATACGGAAGAAAGGCCCACACGTCGGGATTACATAGAGATATTAACGTGCCGCGGAATTATCTTACATCTAGAAGACTCCAGAAGCCATGAGACCGAAGCGGAGGTGAAACGGGGCCAGAGGCAGGGCGCCCGCCCTCCTGCCCTGGGCGCCCGCCCCCTCTCGGAGTCCAATCAGGACTCTGCTTTGTGGGAGATCTCCACCGACCTAAAGGATGAATCTAAACCATACAATCTATGTCAGTTTGATCCAATGGCCCATATTTACTTGAAGGGACTATAAAACCAGACCCCTGGCCCCTGGAGGAGAGAGCCTCTCAACCCTAGTTCATTGTTCTTCAAGGGAGAAGAAGCCTCTGATCAAGATTAGAGCCACCACATCAATTAGATATCTAGATTAGCATAGCTACATAGGATTAGAACTAGAAGGAGTCAATCTTCGATTGGTTTCCGGATCTGTCAAGAGGATTCTTGGTAATTCTGTAATTGTGCTTCTAATTGCTTTCTAATTATCTTTGTTCTTCAATATTATGAATATGACTTTGTTCTACTTCAATATATTGTTTATGACTTTGCTCTACTTGCTTATATTCAAGATTATATTGTTCTTAGTTTATCATAGTTATGTACTTGGCTTAGTTAGATTGGATCTATATACATGCTTAGGATCGTATAGCGTTTATCCATCGGATCCATGGGTAAATGATAGATATTGTGTAGGCGTGGTGCTTATACCGTATTTATCTGCGATTGTACCCAATATGCCAGATCGTGGGGTGGTTCGTGATAGTGACAGCTTCATTGATTCTTTTATAGTCCCCCTCTCGTGTATTGGGCTGGCAGAGCAACATTATTACAGGGGAGTGATTGCTATGTTTCTCATATTCCTAGCTAATATCACTATGCATGGGCGTAGTGTTGTCTTACTATGATTGCTAAGTATGCTTGCACTAATTATGATAATGCTAGACTATATAGTTGAGAATAACTTAGGGAATATTCTTGTAGTTTGTTCTAATACCATGCTAATGACTTTCTAGAGTATCTAATTGAGGTGCTTATCATATTTATTATGTGGTTAGAACAGATTAGTTATCCTTGTCACTATTATTATTTCATATATCTTTTATGTGACACCTAACCCTGTATGAAGAGTTAGATATAATGTTCTCAATTATACATGCAATGATAGATGCTCAATCTCATATTCTATTCTGTAATCAATATTGATGATTGCTAATCCCTTCCCAGTGGTAAAAACATAAATAATGATACCTGGAATACTTCCCGGTTAAAATGCTACATTGGTATTAATCTGTGCGCTTGCAGATCCCATTCATTTTTTATTTAGAAGAGCAATTGCATATTTTAATACCGCGTCTCTTATATCATGCTGGGGATGACAACTTGGCTTAAGTGGTGTGAGGGATAGGTTTGGCATTTTTGGCACCGTTACTAGATTTAGAGAACTTAGTCTACTTTTGGTAATGATGTTAAGAATACCCAACAAGCATTTTTGGCGCCATTGCCGGGGAAGGTTGATTACTAATCAGGAATGGAATAAAAGATTTTGAGTTATCATTCGCATCACTAATATGATTGAGCTTATCTATTCTCTCATACAGTTTTACCCCGATATTTTTCTATTTTATCTTATGCAGGGGAATGTATGAATAGAAGACATCTTCCAGGAAATTTTGTTGACAATCCTGAAGCATTATTCAAGAAGACGAGAGCCAAGCTCCAGAAGAGATCATCAACACTTCAACAAGAAGCTTCATCCAATCAAGAAGATCACCGGAACTTGTCTTCTGAGTTCGAAGCCATGGCGAACAAATCAATCCGCGAGTTCTCAGCTCCCACTACAGACAACATCCGCACTGGACCTGCTGCAGAGATCGATGGCAACTTTGAGCTCAAGCCTGGACTTATCAACATGGTGCAATCTAACCAGTTCTGTGGAAAGGCACACGAAGATGCTAGTGCTCATTTACAACACTTCCAGGAGATTTGCAACACATTCACTATATGAGGAGTTTCCAAAGATGCTATACTACTTCGCCTCTTCCCATTCTCACTGTTAGGGAGAGCGAAGCAGTGGTTCTACGCTACAAAGGAGAAGAATACTACGTGGGCACTCTGCTCAACAAACTTCCTGGCTAAGTTCTTTCCCATGGGCAAGACCAATGCTCTCCATGGGAAGATTACAAGTTTTCAGCAACAAAATGATGAATCTGTTCCAGAAGCATGGGAGCGCTTTCAAGACTACATCCTAGAATGTCCCCATCATGGAATGGAAAGTTGGCTATTGATGCAGATGTTTTATCATGGACTCGGCAACAGTGCCCGAGAGACCATGGATGCTGCAGCTGGAGGAGCATTCTTATCACTTACTATACCACAAGCCACAGCTCTTGTGGAGAAGATGGCGTCCAACCAAGGCTAGAATGAAGAGAGGACCCAGACACGCAAGAGAGGTGGAGGTATGCATCAGCTCAAGGAGGTAGACATGTTGTCTGCAAAGCTAGACCTGCTCATGAAGAAGCTCGATGATAGAGCTGGAGACAAGAAAGAAGTTATGCACATCTACGACTCTCACATGACTTGTGAGGAGTGTGGGGACACTGGACACTCAGGCAACCACTGCCCTGAGATGCTTGAGGATGTGAACTACATCAACAACAACAAAAACAACTACTGCAACCGTCCTCAACAAAATCAAGGTTGGAATCAACAGAGGCCTAACTACTCAGGTAATTATCAAGGTAACAATTCTTACAACAATAATAATAATTTTCCACCTCTGAGAGAGTTAGTGTCTAATCAAGGAAAGCTAATGGATAACCTATCTAAGAAATTGTCATCTAATGATAAAATGCTAGAAAATATAAATAATAGAATGGATAATTTCTCTACTGCCATCAAGAATCAAATTAGCTTTAATAAAATGATTGAATCTCAGTTAAATCAAATAGCTGCTGCTGTTCCCGTCACTAACCCCGGTATACCATCACAACTGGAAGGATTAGAATCTGCAAATCTTGTAGACATGTTTGATGCAGGTAATAATTGGAGTAACCCCGTCACTGAATTCTCTACTGACCTTCTGCCGGTCAAGAGAGGCGATCCAGGACGCCCCGTCATCCCGATCTTCATCGGCATGGTGGATGTCCCAGAAGCACTCTATGACTTTGGCTCCAGCGTCAACATTATTCCCAGGGTACTCTATGAAAAATTCTTTACATATCCTTTATTAGTAACAACGATGTGTTTGCAGTTTGCAGATCAGATGATAAGTTTTCCAAAAGGAATAGTGAAGAACCTTCGCGTCCGAGTTGGTACCTTGTATGCCCCAGCAGACTTCGTAGTGGTAGAGACCGGAAATGATGAGAGGGCACCTATCATCTTAGGGAGGCCATTCTTGAACACCATGGGAGCTATCATCTATGCTAGTGCTGCTAAGATCAATTTCTACGTCAAAGGGAGGAAGGAGACATTTTTCTTCAAGAACAAGACTACACAAATTCCAAATCAATCCAGACGTGAATCAAGGAAGAGGACCAACAGGAGGAACAGGAACAAGCAAGTGTGGACCGAGTCAGCTAAGATGGTCACTGTAGTTCATGGAGGCAAGGATCATCAACTCAAGTCACCGCTTTTGACCAAGAAGGATGACCCAGGAATGCCAAGCATCTATTGCTCCATAAATGGATACAACTTCTACAATATGTTTTGTGACACCGGATCGGGCGTCAACATAATGGCCGCAGTCACCTATCAGCTCTTGTTCGGAACCATGCCACTAAGACCAACATACATTCAGCTCCAGATGGCAGATCAGACATTTCGAGAAGTTAAAAGAATAGTAACTGATGTTCCAGTCAAAATAGATGATCACTTTGTCTACACAAACTTTCAAGTTATTGACATGGGAGAAGATGAGTATGATCCACCCATCATCCTTGGAAGACCATTCCTCAGCACCGTTAAAGCAATTATCTACATTGGAACCGGAGAAGTCCATATGCACTTCCCCTCAGAGAAGGTACGCCGTTATTTTACTGACCCTAACTATATCGTTGAAGAATCTAAGCAGGTAAGGAAAAGACGCAACCGTAACCAGAGGAGGTAGATCAGCAAGGATGGATGGGCAGACTATGAAGGCGAAGTTGTAAGGTCAGAAGACGTAGAGTTTAAACAGAATTATCCAGAGGAGACTGAAGCACCAAGTCAGGTGTGGAAAATGAAGATAACTATACATGAAGAGGAGGCGCCACCGGAAGTACCGACTACACCACCCAACAAACCTCAGGACGATTGAAAAAATGGAGAGTCCCGTTCGGAGGACTTAAAAACACCGAATGCCTTGCCAAGAGGTAAACTTGGTAGTTATCCTTTCCCTTTTAATTATGTCAATTAGTTGACTTAGTTAATCATGTTCGTGCTATCTTAAAAAGAAAATAATAATGTGAAAAACAGTAAGCCCCATGTGAGTAGATGAGTGGCATAAAACCCATAAGTACATTCACTATGGTGGCATAAAAATAAAATAAATATTTTTCTGCTTTATAAAATAAAAATATAAAAACAGGGAGTAATAATTATTAAGGAGTCTCAACATGATAAAGGCTAGATATTTATGCTAACACTTAATCAGTTCCACCAGCTTTGTTGTCTATTTGAGCTCCACAGGATTTAAGAATCAAGAAGACTAGCAGACGGAGGACATTCTAATCGCTGTCAGAATGCTGCTGACTTTCAAATACACCTCTGCCACCTGCTAGCTACATCAAGAGAAATTACGTCAAAATTCAGCTTGGGGGAGAGAACCCCCATTTATCTCGATAAGTATTTCTATCTTTATACTTATATTATTTTAGAATATAAATATACATAACTATGAAAAACCAAATAAAGATTTTATGCTTATACTTATATATATGTATATCTTTTACTTAGTGTGTTTATTAAATAAAGTGGCTATGCTAATCTGTATCTTAATAATAAAACTCTGGTATGGATATGATGAATAGTTGCTCTGTCTAATTTGCACATTTTAAGTTCTCTCTCAAGCTTAGATATAACTGTTATAATTTAAAGCTTGCTCGAGACCTAAACTTGTGGGATGAAAACTTGATCTAAAGTCTAAGTTGTTAACGGATACGATATGGGAAGGTTGAGCTGCTGTTTATCTGTTACTAGAGATGCTAGAATTCTGGAGAATTTTATCTTTGAAAATCTTTTAAAATATTGCATGATGAGTTCCTGTATGATGAGAGTTTAAATTCCTACCACAGCCATATATACATGCTTGCTAGACTTTGAGCCACACATTTACTATTTACTGCTTATGAGCATTGAGTGTGGTCGAGCTGTGTAGACCCTTAGGAGCTTGTCATGTAGTTAAATCAAGATTCACTTGCACGTTCACTCATATATGCTACTTCTACTCCGGAAGTACCATCCACATATATCCATCCATGTCCATCTCCAGAATCACCAAAAAAATATTCTACTCCTAATCCGGGAGAGAATAGCCAAAAATATTTCTGTTTTCCCTTGTGAAATAAATGCTCAAGTTATCTTGTTACTACCACTTGCTATATTATCTCAAGAGATGAGTGCTCTAAAAAAACGAGAAAATAAAAAGGAGCAAGTGCTCGGAACCTCGAAAGAAAAGAAAAGTGAGACGAGAGGTAAAAATGGACAAGTGTCCGACAGTAGAATTAGGGGTACAAGATACCCACCTGAGAGAAAAGAAAAAAAATATAGAGCATCTCGTTCTCCTCACAAAGTTTCAAAAAGCAAGAAAGGTATGTATCCCCTCAAAAGCACAAAAGTAGAATTAGACTTCCATTACCATTGTTTTCACCATTGTTATCACCATCATCACCATACACCATTCATTCGCCACACATGCACATCTTGATTAAACTTATTGATTTGTTTCTTTGGATCCATGGTTTGACTATGCAATAAATGTCTTGTAAGTATGTATACTTTATCTCCCAACTATGAGCTCCAGATATTAAAGCCTTATTAGAGTAGGGTGAGAGAGAGAGACAACGTCACTATGCTTTATACCACAAATACTACATATCTTGAGAGAAGGCATATACCATCACTGCTTTGGTAAGGATCCAGAAATACCACAAAAGAGAGATATAAGAGAGTCATACAAGGAATCTCTGAGTTTTATTTGAAAATCTGCAAAAACCCCAGAGCTATAGCTGATCAAGAATAAGAGACATCGCACTGGACTAGACTGTTTTATCTTTTAACTACTCAAGATAGAAGTGACGGTTACAAGTCACATGGTGAGGGTAAAGTAAGTAAGTTTTAAGTCTTGACAGTTTACTCTAACTCAGAGATGAGATCTTATTTAAAAAGCATATGTACTGTCAAATTTTAAAAATATTGCAACAACTTATGATCCATAGCTCAGTCTATCCTTGCTCAGGGACGAGCAAGAGGTAAGCTTGGGGGAGTTTGTTGATGGTCCTTAAGTATCAAATTTAATTATCAAATAAATGAAGAAAAGGATCCAAATGAAATCAACATCTAGACTTAGGGTTTTATCTGATAGAATTCCACGAGTTTTGGTGTTTGTCTATTTCTGCAGGGGGTTATCTGGAAATACGGAAGAAAGGCCCACACGTTAGGATTACATAGAGATATTAACATGCCGCGCAATTATCTTACATCTAGAAGACTCCAGAAGCCACGAGACCGAAGCGGAGGCGAAACGGGGCCAGAGGCAGGGCGCCCGCCCCCTCTGGGAGTCCAATCAGGACTCTGCTTCGTGGGAGATCTCCACCGACCTAAAGGATGAATCTAAACCATACAATCTATGTCGGTTTGATCCAATGGCCCATATTCACTTGAAGGGACTATAAAACCAGACCCCCTGGCCCTTGGAGGAGAGAGCCTCTCAACCCTAATTCATTGTTCTTCAAGGGAGAAGAAGCCTCTGATCAAGATTAGAGCCACCACATCAATTAGATATCTAGATTAGCATAGCTACATAGGATTAGAACTAGAAGGAGTCAATCTTCGATTGGTTTCCGGATCTGTCAAGAGGATTCTTGGTAATTCTCTAATTGTGCTTCTAATTGCTTTCTAATTATCTTTGTTCTTCAATATTATGAATATGACTTTGTTCTACTTCAATATATTGCTTAGGACTTTGCTCTACTTGCTTATATTCAAGATTATATTGTTCTTAGTTTATCATAGTTATGTACTTGGCTTAGTTAGATTGGATCTATATACATGCTTAGGATCGTATAGCGTTTATCCATCGGATCCATGGGTAAATGATAGATATTGTGTAGGCGTGGTGCTTATACCGTATTTATCTGCGATTGTACCCAATATGCCAGATAGTGGGGTGGTTCGTGATATTGACAGCTTCATTGATTCTTATATAGTCTCCCTCTCGTGTATTGGGCTGGCAGAGCAACATTATTACAGGGGAGTGATTGCTATGTTTCTCATATTCCTTGCTAATATCACTATGCATGGGCGTAGTCTTGTCTTACAATGATTGCTAAGTATGCTTGCACTAATTATGATAATGCTAGACTATATAGTTGAGAATAACTTAGGGAATATTCTTGTAGTTCGTTCTAATACCATGCTAATGACTTTCTAGAGTATCTAATTGAGGTGCTTATCATATTTATTATGTGGCTAGATCAGACTAGTTATCCTTGTCACTATTATTATTTCATATATCTTTTATGTGACACTTACCCCTCTATGAAGAGTTAGATATAATGTTCTCAATTATACATGCAATGATAGATGCTCAATCTCATATTCTATTCTGTAATCAATATTGATGATTGCTAATCCCTTCCCAGTGGTAAAAATATAAATAACGATACCTGGAATACTTCCCGGTTAAAATGCTGCATCAGTATTAATCTATGCGCTTGCAGATCCCATTCATTATTTATTTAGAAGTGCAATTGCATATTTCAATACCGCGTCTCTTGTATCATGCTGGGGATGACAACTTGGCTTAAGTGGTGTGAGGGATAGGTTTGGCATTTTTGGCACCGTTACTAGATTTAGAGAACTTAGTCTACTTTTGGTAATGGTGTTAAGAATACCCAACACTACGCTGCTGAGGGAGCGGGCTATGAGGGTCGAAGAGGCTGCGTCTAAGGCCCGGGATGAGGCCTCTACCTACAAGAACGCTGCTGCTGACCTAGACAGGGAAAGGGGCCTCCTCCAGACTGATCTCGCTTCCGCCCGAGAATCCTTCCAGAGGATGAAGGTAGAGTGCGTGAATGGCGAGATCACTAGGAGCGCCGCGGAGGAGGCCAAGAAAAAGGCCCTCGAAGATCTCGAGGAGGAGCGGGCTCGATCCCGCAGCCTTTCTGACGACGTTGATCGTCTGAAGAGAGCGCTGCTGGAGAAAGACGGGGCCCTCGCACAAGCCGGCAAGGTGATCGAGGATCTACGTGTCGCCAACACCGAGGTGGCGCGCTCCAACAGGGAGGTCGAGAGGGCCAACACCAACTTGGTCGGCGAGAATACGGCTCTGGAGGAGAGCATCCGTGGTACGTTCTCCACTATCGAGTTTCTTTTCTGAGGTGTGCTTGGTGTTTTTTAATTTCTTCATGTTGGTCTTTGCAGGGCTCAAAGACGAGCTGCTGGCCGCCCAAGTCGAGGCCCGTTCCATCAAGACTCAGCTCGAGGGGGAGGTCGCCTTGAATGGTCATCTACGAACCACGATAAGCGACCTCTCAGCCTCCTGGGAGCTCGAGCCTGTTGACGAGTCGAGGGAGGAGGCTCGAGGCGACACACTCGTTGACCAGCTATGCTACCTTGGAGCTACGCTGAGGGACCGAGTGCGGGACGCTCTTCACATCAGAGTGAAGCGGGCGATGGCGGTAGTCTGCTCAGGCTTTTCTTACGACATGGGGGTGGTGTCCCACGGCTTCGTCACCGACATCTCCAAGACTGACGCGGAGAACAAGGAGAGGCTCCACGCCTTGATCGACGACGCAGAGGTTCCTAGGGAGAGGTTGGCTAAGTTGTTTGAGCCTGAAGTACTTCCTCCTGAGACTAGCTCGGGCGCGGGTGAGGATGGTGAGGGCCGAGACGCGGACTGAGGCCTGTGAGCCTGCTCTGCGTGCCTAGGCCCCTTGTATAGTACTTTGCTAATTTGTCTTAAGTAATACAATGTCTTTAAGTGGTTATTAGATCTTTGTGAATGTTTATCTGTCTTTCCGCTCGAGGCTCCTTTGTTTCCTTTTGCGCGTATGTTTGTATTCCTCGTTTGATCTTTCGTTTAAGGCGATCCTGATTGCCTCAAGGGTGAGGAAACGAGTAGAGTTTCCGTAGCCCGGGGGCGTAGGAGTTCTCAGGCTCGTCGTCTCTCGACCCTTAACGGGCTCGAGGTGCCTCTACTACTCGACCGTACGAGGTTACTGATAGGAACAAATGGATTACTTGGTTTTTTTGACACTTGGGGGGGCATCACCCCCTTGCTATCCCTCGAGGGGGTATGGACTATGATGGGTCATAGTTGGTACTCCATTCTAATGTCGAGATTTCGACTCGTGAAAAAGTAAATTGCTCGAGGGAAGGATCTTATTCATTCACGCATTCATTCACAATGCCTTGGTACAGAATGTACATGGGAACATAAAGCTTTGAAAGTCTAGGGGTAGAATCGACGTAGCTGTTCGATGTTCCACGTGTTGGTGAAGATCGCCCCCTTTTCATCCGCGAGCTTGTATGTCCCCGGCTTCAAGACCTCGGCCACTACGTATGGGCCATCCCAAGGTGGAGTCAGCTTGTGGCGTCCTTGATTGTTTTGCCGCCGCCGTAGGACGAGGTCGCCCACGTTCAAGTCCCTCTTGCACACGTGCTTGTCATGGTAGCGTCGAAGCTTCTGCTGGTATCTGGCGGAGTTGAGGAGGGCCATGTCTCGAGCTTCCTCGAGTTGGTCGACCGCATTTTCTTGAGTCTCCTTATTTGATTGCTCGTTGTATGCTTTGGGTCGAGGGGATCCATACTCGAGGTCCGTTGGGAGCACGGCCTCAGAGCCATAGACCATGAAGAATGGGGTGTATTTTGTGGCCCTGCTTGGCGTCGTCCTTAAGCTCCATAGGACTGAGGAAAGCTCCTCGACCCATTTCTTGCCAAATTTCTTCAAGCGATTGTAGATCCTCGGTTTGAGCCCTTGCAAAATCATGTCGTTGGCACGCTCGACCTGGCCGTTAGTTCGAGGGTGGGCCACTGCAGACTAGTTCACACGGATGTGATGCTGATCGCAGAAGTCCAAGAACTTTTTGCTGGTGAACTGACTGCCATTGTCAGTGATGATGATGTTGGGAATCCCAAACCGGTGGATGATGTCGGTGAAGAAAAGGACGGCCTGTTCGGAGCGGATGTTGGTAATGGGTTGAGCCTCGATCCATTTGGACAATTTGTCGATGGCCACCAACTAGTGGGTGTACCCCCCTTTTGCCTTCTGTAGAGGCCCTACTAAGTCAAGCCCCCACACCGCAAACGGCCATGTGATGGGGATCATCTGGAGAGCGTGAGCGGGAAGATGTGTCTGCTTGGCATAGAACTAGCACCCATGACACGAGCGCACGAGCTCAATGGCGTCAGATACGGCCGTTGGCCAGTAGAAGCCTTGTCGGAAAGCGTTCCCTATGAGGGTCCGTGGAGCAGCGTGGTGGCCACAAGCCCCCGAGTGTAGATCCTCGAGGAGTTTTCGGCCTTCTTCTATGGTGATGCAGCGCTGCAAGATCCCTATTGTGCTTCGCCAGTATAGCTCATTGCTCTCGCCGTAGATCGCATACGATTTGGCACGTCGAGCGATACGGCGGGCCTCGGATCGATCTTCTGGCAGCTCATATCGGATTAGGCAGTTGAGGAATGGCGTGCACCAGTCAAACGGTCGACTGGGCCACTGTTAAACCTCCATTACCTAAGCTGCCATTAGTAGCGCTTCGACGGTGTCGGTTTGCTGGGCAGGAGCGGCTTCGATACCAGCCCCCGAGCCCAAGTCAACAGATGGCTCGTGTAGATCTCTCGAGAACGCGTCGGGTGGGACCGTGCCACGAGTCGACGCGATCTTAGCGAGTTCGTCGGCTGCCTCGTTGTAGCGTCGAGCGATGTGGACGAGCTCGAGGCCATGGAACTTGTCCTCGAGTCGACAGACTTCCTTGCAGTATGCCTCCATTTTCGGGTCGTGGCAGCTCGAGGTCTTCATCACTTGGTCGGTGACGAGCTGGGAATCGCCTCGAATGTCGAGGCGTCGGACTCCTAGCTCGATGGCGATCTTCAGACCGTTGACAAAGGCCTTGTACTCTGCAACATTGTTCGATGTGGCAAAATGTATCGTGATGACGTACCTCATATGAACACCCAGGGGCGAGATGAATAGCAGGCCTACCCCAGCTCCTGTCTTCATGAGAGACCCGTCAATGTACATCGTCCACAGCTCTGCCTGAACTTGAGCCGGGGGGAGCTGGGAGTCTGTCCACTCCGCGACGAAATCCACCAGGGCTTGTGATTTGATAGCTTTATGGGGCGCATAAGTGAGCGTCTCACTCATGAGCTCGACCGACCACTTGGCGATTCTTCCCGTGGCCTCCCGACTTTGGATGATCTCGCCCAAAAGGGAAAGACGAGACCACCGTGATAGGGTGGCCGAGGAAGTAGTGTTGTAGCTTGCGTCGGGCAAGGATTATGGCGTAGATTAGCTTCTGAATTTGTGGGTAACGCGCCTTGGTCTCCGAGAGCACCTCACTGATGAAATAGATCGGCCTTTGGACTGGCAGCGCATGCCCCTCCTCCTGCCTTTCGACCACTACCGCCGCACTGACGACCTGGGTCGTCGAGGCGACGTATAGAAGTAGAGGTTCTACGGGTTGAGGTGGGACTAAGACTGGTGCAGAGGTCAGCATTTTCTTTAAGTTATCGAGGGCTTCCTCGGCCTCTGGGGTCCAAGAGAACCACTCGACTTTCTTCAAAAGTCGATACAGCGGCAACGCCTTTTCTCCCAACCTCGAGATAAAATAACTCAGCGCCGCTAAGCATCCCGTAACTCTCTGCACGCCCTTGATGTCTCGGTTCGGCCCCATTCCCGTGATGGCCGAGACTTTCTCGGGATTAGCCTCGATGCCGCGCTGGGAAACGATGTAACCCAGGAGCATACCTCGAGGCACGCTGAAAACGCACTTCTCGGGGTTGAGCTTGATCTGGTTCGCGCGTAAGCAACTGAAAGCGATCTCGAGGTCCTGAATCAGGTCTCCCCGTCGCTTTGACTTGACGACGATATCGTCGACATAGGCTTCGACCGTCGACCCTATGTGCTTTCCAAAGACGTGGAGCATGCAGCGCTGGTATGTTGCTCCCGCATTTTGAAGCCCGAACAGCATGGTTACATAACAATACATCCCAAAAGGCGTAATGAAGCATGTCGCGAGCTGGTCAGACTCTTTCATTTTTATTTGATGGTAACCAGAATATGCATCAAGGAAAGAAAGGGTTTCACATCCCACAGTAGAATCAACAATTTGATCGATACGTGGTAATGGAAAAGGAACTTTCGGACACGCTTTATTTAAACTTGTATAATCGACACACATCCTCATTTTCCCATTCTTTTTCTAAACTAGTACAGGGTTTGCTAACCAGTCGGGATGGTGAACCTCCTTGATGAATCCGGCCATCAAAAGCTTGAGGATTTCCTCGCCAATGATGTTGCGCTTCTCCTCGTCGAAGCGGCGCAGCCGTTGCTTCAATGGCTTGGAACCGGCTCAAATTTCCAAGGAGTGCTCGGCGACTTCCCTCGGTATGCCTGGCATGTCCGAGGGACTCCATGCAAACATGTCAATGTTCGCACGGAGAAAGTCGACGAGTACGGCTTCCTATTTAGGGTCGAGGTCGGCGCTGATCGTCAGCGCCTTGCCGTCAGAGTTGTTGGGGTCAAGCGGGATCTTCTTGGTTCCTTCCGCAAAATCGAAGCTGCCCGCGTGGCGCTTGGGCTCTGGAGCCTCTGCGGCCAGGGCCTCGAGCTTCGAGGCGAGCTCGGTGGAACTCTTGACTGCTTCCCCGTACTCGATGCATTCGACGTCGCACTTGTATGCGTGCTCGAAAGAGGAGCTGACAGTGATGACGCCCTTGGGACCGGGCATCTTCAGCTTCATGTAGGTGTAGTTGGGGATGGCCATGAATTTGGCATAACCCGGGCACCCGATGATGGCGTGGTATGTACCTCGGAATCCCACTACCTCAAAGGTGAGGGTCTCCTTTCTGAAGTTGGCCGCCGTGCCAAAGCAAACTGGTAGGTCGATTCGACCTACCGGCAACGCCTTCTTCCCTGGTACGACGCCATGGAATCCACCAGCGCTCGGCTGGAGCTGCGCCCTGTTGATGCCGAGAAGGTCGAGGGTCTCGAGGTAGATGATGTTCAGGCTGCTGCCACCATCCATCAGCACCTTCGAGAGTCTGGTGTTGACGATGATGGGGTCGACGACGAGCGGGTAGACGCCAGGGGCGACTACCTTATCGGGGTGGTCGTCTCGGTCGAAGGTGATGGGGGTGCTCGACCAGCTGAGGTACTGGGGCACCGCCATCCTTGCCGCAAAGACTTCACGTCGTTCCCTCTTGCGCTGTCTTGCAGTCAGTTGTGTCGAGGGACCTTCGTAGATCATGTAGCAGTCGTGGACGACAGGGAAGCCGTCATCGTCTTTGTCGTCCCCTTTGTCGCCGCTCTTCTCTTTCTTCGGGTCGTCGCGGGCGTCTTTCTTGAACCCTGGACTGTCGAAATGCTTTTTTAGGATACGGCAGTCCTTGAGCTTGTGGTTTGCCCACCCTTTGTGGTAAGGGCATGGTTCCTTCAGCATCTTGTCGAAGATGCCCCCCTCTGGAGGGCCTCGAGGCCTTTTGCGTTCCATGGCGGCGATGAGATCGTCGTCGAGATCTTCCCGTTGGAACAGCCGTGTTTTCTTCTTCTTTTTGTTCTTCTTGGGTCCCCGACTAGGGCCCTCATCATCATCGGCAGGCGGCTTGCCTTTCCTCCCTTCACAGCTGAAGAAGGTGCCGATCGCTTCTTCCCCTGCCGCGTAGTTTGCAACTACGTCCATCAGCTCGTCGACGTCTAGGGGCGATTCTGGCCTAATTCCCGTACCAAGTCTCGACTGGTGGTACCAGAGACAAAGGCCAGGATGACGTCGTGGTCGGGGATGTGTGGCAGCTCAGTGCGCTGCTTTGAGAAGCGTTGAGCATACTCTCGTAGGGTTTCTCCCGACTTCTGCTTGCATTTGCGGAGGTCCCATGAGTTGCCAGGTCGTATGTAGGTTCCTTTGAAGTTGCCCTCAAACACCCTGACCAAATCGGCCCAATCGTAAATCTGGTTGGCCGGGAGGTCCTTGAGCCATCTGCGGGCAGTGTCGGAGAGGAAGAGCGGCAGCTGTCTGATGATGGCTTGATCATCCCCTCGAGCGCCTCCTAGCTGACATGCCAGCCTGAAATCTGCCAGCCACAGCTCTGGCTTCGTCTCGCCGTTGTACTTTGCAATGCTGGTCGGGGGTCGGAACGGGCTGGGCAGCGGCGTGCTGCGGATTGCCCTGCTGAACACCCGCGGGCCTGGTGGTTCTGGGGCCATCCGGTCCTCGTCGCTATCGTACCTCCCACCGCGGTGGGCGCTGTAGCCGCGCTCTTCCGCGTCTCCATACAGACAGCGACGATTCTCGTCGATGTCGCGTCACGCGTCGTGTTGTCGCTGGTTGTCGACGGGGAGGACGAGCGTGGTCTTTCTCCCTCGAGGTGGCGGCTGCTGATGGACCGACACCTCCTTTTCATTTTGGGCTGGCTCATCACGTTTTTCCGTAGCTGCCCCTCGATGTCGGGGGGCCGAGCTCTCTGCTTGCTGAACTGCCGCCACCTGGAGCAGAGTCTGCACCTCATCTCGGATGCGCCGTGCTTGGGAGTTTGAGGGCTCGGGCATGTTACGCAACAACATTTTTGCTGCCACAACATTCTTGCCCGCTCGAGGAAAGCGTCTGACAGGCTACTTTGGCTCCCCGTCCCCGACAATCTGCCTATGTACCTCTTGAGCCCGTCTGCGGACGCTTCCGCCAGGCGGGTAAGGCAGGTCCTGTTTAAGGATTTGCTCGAGCAGGACGAGGCGCTCACGATCTTCATCAAGTTTCGTCTTGAGCTCTCGTAGCTGTGCAAGTTGCTCGGCTCTGTCTTCCTGTTGAAGTGGGTCGACCTGTCCGTCGTTCCCAGGTGTCCTAGGGTCTTCCCTTGCCGCAGGGGCTCGACCGCCCACAACAGCGTCCTGTGTCTCGTCGGTGGTCTCCACCGCCCCGTCGACATGGAAGCACTCCCTAGTAGGGTCGTAGCTATCGGATTCCGAGCCAGAGTCCGGCTCGGCAGCGTAGAAGCATCCGCGTCCTTCCTCCAGCAGCCGCTGCCTGAGGGAGATAAACGTGTACCGCCCAGGGCCTAGGCGGCGGAGGCCTTGTACCTGTGAGAAGTCTGGTAGCTCGGACGTCTGTGGCCGTGCTCCATTCTCGCGTGGGAGGACCATTGGTGTTTCCACGTACATCTGGGCATTTGGACATATTGTCCTAGCGAGCGATGCCGCGGCATTGTCCAAGCCGAACGGCAATGCTCTTCTCGGGGCGAACAGCCCGTGTGGAAGTAGCCTGGCGGTGGGGGAGAGCGCGCGGGGCGCGTCACCTCCTGTCGTCGCGTGATCCTCGCGGCGCTGAGCCGTCATGCCCACGGTTCCGGCACGCGGTGCTGTCGACTCCTGTGTCCCCTCCTGCCTGGCACGAATTGTCGGTCATGACGAGGCAGAAAGGTGACGGTGGTGGTGTCCACGCCTCTTTTTGGGCGGGGAGGCGTGATGGTGAGGACGTCTCAGGGCCTTCGACCGTGCTAGCACAATGCGGGCTCCTCCCGGTCCTTTTACCGAGAGCAAGATCATGTGATAGCCAGAGCCAGTAGACATGAACTCGAGACTCCCAAACCAAATTACCGTGGAGCACGGAATCGGCAAAGTGAGAGTGGCCATTTGGAAAAAAAAATGGGAAATCGGTGAAAAACACGCAGGACCCCTACCTGGCGCGCCAACTGTCAGTGCTTTCCCCCCGGGCGGTCACACCAACTAGTAAATTTGTATGCGTGCTCCCTTTTCTAGATGGTGATGCAAAAAGACACAAAGATTTATCCTGGTTCGGGCAAGAGAAGGCCCTACGTCCAGCGGGGGGGGGAGAGTTTGTACTATTCTGCACCTAAGTGCTTGTACAGGGGTGAATACAAGCGTGTATGAAGTAAGATGGAGTGAGCTTGCACTACTGCGTTTGGCTTGGGTGTTGTGTTGTATCGCGTCCCCCTGTATCCGCTCCTGGGTCTCCCCTTTTACAGTTCCAAGGAGAGACATAGGGTACATGTAGAGGCATCAAAGTAGGGGTCGATAGAGGTATGGTGCGCTGACCTACTCGAGGCCTCCGTACCGGCGTGGTCTCGAGCCGTCCCGTCCTGGTAGCTTGATGATGATTACGCGTGCCCCTGCATCCTGCTCTGCGCGCCGTCTTGGGCTGGTTTATCTGTCGCACGCCTATACGTCATGGCGGCAGATATGTCAGAGTGGTTGTGGTGTTGTCATTCGACGCCCAACCCTTCTCCAGGAAGGAAGCGTGTCTGGTCGAGGGTCGGACGCTGTGTAACACCCTGCTAGCCGGAGCGCTGACCTTGGATGTCTCGAGGGGGTCTTGATTAGACGTTCCGACCATGCATCCTGCGTCCTGACACGCTCTGGGTTATTTGGTGGGGAAGGCTGCAAAAAGAATGATGGGATGGGTGCCTGTTCCCTATCACGCTTCCCATGACTGGCCTGTTAGGTGGGAACACGACAGGCGCATTAAATGCCCTGACTCCCGTGCCCGCGCCAGGCGGCGGGCGGCGTCCTTGCGCTCGACGTCTTCTGATTCGCTCGAGCCTGTTTCCGTATTCGTCGGTAGCCGGCACTTGAGCCCAGATCAATTCGCTCGACGCCCTTTCCGCCTTCGAGGCTGCGGTCGTCGATGACCGTACGCGTGACTAGGTAGAGCGTCGAGTTGGAGGCCTCGACTTGCATACAGTCAATCTCATCATGCATATCAGTTAGGATACCCCTTACTGATATCCTTGACAAAACTAGAGTAGATCTAGATAGAAGCAAGATGGAGAGCGAAGGAGTATTAGAGGAGAGGCCAGACTATCGGTTCTTCCTCCGGTTGTACTTCGTCATGATCAAGATCTAATCAAGCTTGCTCATGGGATGACTCTGGTAATCTACTTCTAATTCATTATGCAATTAGTAATCATGTACGTTTTGGTTCACAACTCTTTTGAGTACTTCTAATCTATAGGACCCTATAGGTTAGAGTTGTAGTATAGGTGTAAGCGTGGTGCTTAGACCTATATTACTTGTGGAGATCCCCTGTCTAGCTGGATCGTGTGGTAGGCCACGTAGGTGACAGTTACGTTGGTCCTCTGTAGTCCACCTCTCGTTAGCAGGACGGGTAGGGTTTATCGGCCTAAGGATAAGCATCCTTTGTGGTATACTCTTATCACGTGGTTCGTCCCAGACATAGACATACCCCTTTGAAGTAGAGAAACCATAGTTATCCTCTCTATTCTGCTACCATTGCCCATATACTAGAATTGCTCTACTCTCTATTCCCATATTATCACTCACTGTTATCTTACCTTTAATATTGTTCTTATTTGATTCTACCATCTTTCCTATTTACACCTATTTACTTATCTTGGTAAAGTTAGAGCGTAGATCAGTTCTCCCGTTTCCCAGTGGATACGATAAAACCTTTAACCGGGAAAAAGCTTCAACGGTATCCGTGCGCTTGCGGATTATCTGTGTGTGTATAAATACCACAGTACACTCTAGTGCCATGCTGGGGATGACAACCTAGAATTCAAGTGGTGTTAGCAAGTGTCAACAGCGCCCGCCCCCCTTCTGAGTCCAATCAGGATCTCTTTCGGGATCAATCTCCACCGACCTAAAGGATCAAGGATAACCATTCAATCAATGTCGGTTTGATCCAATGGCCCATATTCACTTAGAGGGACTATAAAACTAGACCCCCTGGCCCCTGGAGGAGAGAGAGCCTCTCAACCCTAATTCATTATTCCTCAAGGGAGAAGAAGCCTCTGATCAAGCCTAGAGCCACCACATCAATTAGACATCTAGATTACCATAGCTATATAGGATTAGAACTAGAAGGAGTCAATCTTCGATTGGTTTCCGGATCTGTCAGGAGGATTCTTGGTAATTCTCTAATTGTTCTTCTAATTGTTCATCTTTGTTGTTCAATATTATGAATATGACTTTGTTCTACTTCAATATATTGCTTATGACTTTGCTCTACTTGTTTATATTTAAGATTATATTGTTCTTAGTTTATCATAGTTATGTACTTGGCTTAGTTAGATTGGATTTATATACATGTTTAGGATCGTATAGCGTTTATCCATTGGATCCATGGGTAAATGATAGATATTGTGTAGGCGTGGTGCTTATACCATATTTATTTGCGATTGTACCCAATATGCCAGATCGTGGGGTAGTTCGTGATAGTGACAGCTTCATTGATTCTTATATAGTCCCGCTCTCATGTATTGGGCTGGCAGAGCAACATTATTACAGGGGAGTGATTGCTATGTTTCTTATTTACCTTGACAATATCACTATGCATGGGCGTAGTCTTGTCTTGCAATAATTGCTAAGTATAATTGCACTAACTATGATATGCTAGACTATATAGTTGAGAATAACTTAGGAAATATTCTTGTAGTTCGTTCTAATACCATGCTAATGACTTTCTTGAATATCTAGTTGAGGTGCTTATCATATTTATTATGTGGCTAAGTTATGCTGATCAGATTAATTATCTTTATCACTATTCATTACATTATATCCTTTATGTGACACTTTTCCCTTTATGAAAGAGTTAGTTAAATGTTGTCAATTATACATGCAATGATAGATACTCAATCTCATATTCCATTCTATAATCAACATTGATGGTTACTAATCCCTTCCCAGTGGTAAAAATATAAATAACGATACCTGGAATACTTCCCGGTTAAAATGCTACATCGGTATTAATCTGTGCGCTTGCAGATCCCATTCATTATTTATTTAGATGAGCAATTGCATATTTCAATACCGCGTCTCTCATGTCATGCTGGGGATGACAACTTGGCTTAAGTGGTATGAGAGATAGGTTTGACATTTTTGGCACCGTTATCAGAATTAGAAAACTGTCTACTTTTGGTAATGATCCCAACAAGCATTTTTGGCGCCGTTGCCGGGGAAGGTTGATTACTAATCAGGAATGAATATAGGATTTTGAGTTATCATTCGCATCACTAATATGTTTGAGCTTATCAATTCTCTCATACAGTTTTACCCCGATATTTTCTATCTTATCTTATGCAGGGGAATGTATGAATAGAAGACATCTTCCAGGAAATTTTGTTGACAATCCTGAAGCATTATTCAGAAAAACAAGAGCCAAGCTCAAGAAGAGATCATCAACACTTCAGCAAGAAGCTTCATCCAATCAAGAAGATCACCGGAACTTGTCTTCAGAGTTCGAGGCCATGGCGAACAAATCGATCCGTGAGTTCTCAGCTCCGACTACGGACAACATCCGCACTGGACCTGCTGCAGAGATCGACTGCAGCTTTGAGCTCAAGCCTAGACTTATCAACATCGTGCAATCCAACCAGTTCTTTGGGAAGGCACATGAAGATGCTAGTGCTCATCTCCAACACTTTCTGGAGATTTGCAGCACATTTACCATATCAGGAGTCCCCGAAGATGCTATACTACTTCGCCTCTTTCCATTCTCACTGTTGGGAAGAGCGAAGCAGTGGTTCTACGCTACAAAGGAGAAGAATACTACGTGGGCACTTTGCTCCATGAACTTTCTGGCTAAGTTCTTTCCCATGGGCAAGACCAATGCTCTCCGTGGGAAGATTACAATTTTTCAGCAACAACATGATGAATCCGTTCCAGAAGCATGGGAGCGTTTCCAAGATTACATCTTAGAATGTCCCCATCATGGAATGGAGAGTTGGCTACTGATGCAGACGTTTTATCATGGGCTCGGCAACAATGCCCGAGAAACCATGGATGCTGCAGCTGGAGGAGCATTCTTATCACTTACCATATCACAAGCCACAGCTCTTGTGGAGAAGATGGCGTCCAACCAAAGCTGGAATGAAGAAAGGACCCAAAAAGGTGGAGGTATGCATCAGCTCAAGGAGGTAGACATGCTATCTGCAAAGCTAGACCTGCTCATGAAGAAGCTCGAAGATAGAGCTGGAGATAAGAAAGAAGTTATGCACATCTACGACTCCCACATGACTTGTGAGGAGTGTGGAGATACTGGACACTCAGGCAATCACTGCCCTAAGATGCTTGAGGATGTGAACTACATCAACAATAACAACAACTACTACAATCGTCCTCAACAAAATCAAGGTTGGAATCAATAGAGGCCAAACTACTCAGGTAATTATCAAGGTAACAATTCTTACAACAATAATAATAATTTTCCACCTCTGAGAGAGTTAGTGTCTAATCAAGAAAGCTAATGGATAATCTATCTAAGAAATTGGCATCTAATGATAAAATGCTAGAAAATATAAATAATAGAATGGATAATTTCTCTACTGCCATCAAGAATCAAATTAGCTTTAATAAAATGATTGAATCCCAATTAAATAAAATAGTCGTTGTTGTTCCTGCTACTAACCCCGGTATACCATCACAACTGGAAGGATTAGAATCTGCAAATCTTGTAGACATGTTTGATGCAGGTAATTGGAGTAACCCCGTCACTGAAGTTACTACTGACCTTCTGCCGGTCAAGAGAGGCGATCCAGGATGCCCCGTCATCCCGATCTCCATCGGCATGGTGGATGTCCTAGAAGCACTCTGTGACTTTGGCTCTTGTGTCAACATAATACCCAGGGTACTCTATGAAAAATTCTGGACATATCCTTTATTAGAGACAACCATGATTTTGCAATTTGCAGATAAGATGATAAGTTTTCCAAAAGGAATATTGAAGAACCTCTACGTCCGAGTTGGTACCTTGTATGCCCCAGCAGACTTCGTGGTGATAGAGACCGGTAATGATGAGAGGGCACCTATCATCTTAGGGAGACCATTCTTGAACACCTCGGGAGCTGTCATCTACACCTATCATCTTAGGGAGACCATTCTTGAACACCTCGGGAGCTGTCATCTACACCAGTACTGCCAAGATCAGTTTCTACATCAAAGGGAGAAAGGAGAAGTTTTCTTGCAAGAACAAGACTACACAAATCCCAGATCAATCTAGACGTGAATCAAGGAAGAGGACCAACAGGAGGAACAGGAACAAGCAAGTGTGGACCGAGTCAGCTAAGATGGTCACTGCAGTTCAAGGAGTTCAAGATCATCGACTTAAGTCACTATTTTTGACCAAGAAGGATGACCCAGGAATGCCAAGCATCTATTGCTCCATCAATGGGTACAACTTCTACAAAATGACCTGCGACACAGGATCATGCGTCAACATAATGGCCGCAGTCACCTATCGGCTCTTGTTCGGAACCATGCCCCTAAGACCAACCTACATTCAACTCCAGATGGCAAATCAGACATTTTGAGAAGTTAAAGGAACAGTAACTGATGTCCCTGTCAAAATAGACGATCATTTTGTCTACACAGACTTTCAGGTTATTGACATGGGGTAAGACGAGTATGATCCACCCATCATCCTTGGAAGACCGTTCCTCAGCACCGTCAAAGCAATCATCTACATTGGAACTGGAGAAGTCCATATGCACTTCCCCTCAGAGAAGGTACGCCGCTATTTTACTGACCCTAACTATATCGTTGAAGACTCTAAGCAGGTCAGAAAACGACGCAACCGCAACCAGAGGAGGCAGATCATCAAGGACGGATGGGCAGACTATGAAGGAGAAGTAGTAAGGTCAGGAGACATACAGCTTAAACAGAATTATCCAGAGGAGACTGTAGCACTGAGTCAGGTATGGAGAGAGAAGATAACTTTACATGAAGAAGAGGCGCCGCCGGAAGTACTGACTCCGCCACCCAACGAATCCCAGGACAACTGAGAAAACGGAGAGTCCCGTTAGGAGGACTTAAAAACACCGAACGCCCTGCCAAGAGGTAAACTTGGTACTTATCTTTTCCCATTCAATTATTTAAAATAGTTTGCTTAGTTAATTATGTTCATACTATCCTAAAAAGAAAATAAAAATGTTAAAAAAATAGTAAGTCCTATGTGAGTATACGAGTGGCATAAACCCCATAAGTACATTCACTGTGGTGGCATAAAAATAAAATAAATATTTTTTCTGCTTTATAAAATAAAAATATAAAAATAGGGAGTAATATTTATTAAGGAGTCTCAACATGATAAAGGCTAGATATTTATGCTAACACTTAATCAGTTCCACAAAGCTTTGTTGTCTATTTGAGCTCCATAGAATTCAAGAATCAAGAAGACTAGCAGACGGAGGGCATTCTAATCGCTGTCAGGGTACTGCCGACTTTCAAATACACCTCTGCCACCTACTAGCTACATCAAAAGAAATTACGTCAAAATTCAGCTTGGGGGAGAGCACCCCCATTTATCCTGCTAAGTATTTCGATCTATCTTTATACTTATACTATATTGAAATATAAATATACATAACTATGAAAAACCAAATAAAGATTTTATGCTTATATATATATCTTTTGCTTAGTTTAAAAAATAAATAAAGTAGCTATGCTAAACTGAATCCTAAATGATAAAACTCTAGCATGGATATGAAGAATAGTTGCTCTGCCTAATTTTTCAAATTTGAGTTTTCTCTCAAGTTTAGACATAACTATTATAATTTAAAGCTTGCTCTAAACCTAAACTTGTGGGAAGAAAACTTGATCTGAAGTCTAGGTTGTTAACGGATATGATATGGGAAGGTTGAGCTGCTGTTTATCTGTTCCTAGAGATGCTAGAATTCTGGAGAATTTTATCCTTTAAAATCTTTAAAATATTGCATGATGAGTTTCTATATGATCAGAGTTTAAATTCCTACCACAGCTATATATACATGCTACTAGACATTGAGCCACACAATTACTTTACTACTTATGAGCATTGAGTGTGGTCAAGCTGTGTAGACCCTTAGGAGCTTGTCACGTGTTTAAATCAAGATTCACTTGCACGTTCACTCACATATGCTACTTCTACTCCGGAAGTACCATCCACATATATCCACCCATTTCCATCTCCAAAACCACTCAAAAACATTCTACTCCTACTCCGGGAGAGAATGGCTAAAAGCATTTCTGTTTTTCCCTGTGAAATAAATGCTCAAGTTATCTTGTTACTACCACTTGCTATATTATCTCAAGAGATGAGTGCTCTAAAAAAAGATACGAGGAAATAAAAAGGGGAAAGTTCCCGGAACCTCGAAAGAAAAGAAAAAGTGAGACGAGAGGTAAAAATGGACAAGTGTCCGACAGTAGAATTAGGTGTACAAGATACCCACCTGAGAAAAAATAATAATAATACAGAGCATCTCATTCATCTCAAGTTTCAAAAGAGCAAGAATGTTATGTATCCCCTCAAAAGAGCACAAGTAGAATTAGACTTTCAGCATTGTTATTATCACCATACATCATTCATTCGCCACACATGCACATCTTGATTTGACTTATTGATTTGTTTCTTTGGATCCATGGTTTGACTATGCAATAAATGTCTTGTAAGTATGTATATTTTATCTCTCACCTATGAGCCTTAGATATCAAAAGCCTTATTACAGTAGGGTGAGAGAGAAGGCATATACCATCACTGCCTTGGTAAGGATCCAGAAATACCACAAAAGAGAGATCTGAGAGAGTCACACAAGGAATCTCTGAGTTTTATTTGAAAATCGGCAAAAAACTCCAGAGCTATAGCTGATCAAGAATAAGAGACATGGCACTTGACTAGACTGTTCTATCTTTTAACTACTCAAGACAGAAGTGACGGTTACAAGTCCCATGGTGAAAGGTAAAGTAAGTTTTAAGTCTTGAGAGTTTACTCTAACTCAGAGATGAGACATCATTTGAAAGCATGTGTACCGTCAATTTTTAAAAGTATTGCAACAACTTCTGATCCATCACTGAGTCTATACTTGCTCAGGGATGAGCAAGAGGTAAGCTTGGGGGAGTTTGTTGACGGTCCTTAAGTATCAAATTTAATTATCAAATAAACAAAGAAAAGGATCCAAATGAAATCAACATCCAGACTTAGGGTTTTATCTGACAGAATTCCATGAGTTTTGGTGTTTGTCTATTTTTGCAGGGGGTTATCAGGAAATACGGAAGAAAGGCCCCCACGTCGGGATTACATAGAGATATCAACGTGTCGCGCAATTATCTTACATCTAGAAGACTATAGAAGCCACGTTAAGGAAGCGGAGGCCGAACGGAGCCTGGTCCTAGGCGCCCGCCTAGGTGACCAGGGCGCCCACCCCCCTTTTGAGTCCAATCAGGACTCTCTTTCGCGATCAATCTCCACTGACCTAAAGGATCAAGGATAACCGTTCAATCAATGTCGGTTTGATCCAACGGCCCATATTCACTTGGAGGGACTATAAAACCAGACCCCCTAGCCCCTAGAGGAGAGAGCCTCTCAACCCTAATTCATTATTCCTCAAGGGAGAAGAAGCCTCTGATCAAGTCTAGATCCACCACATCAATTAGACATCTAGATTAGCATAGCTACGTAGGATTAGAACTAGAAGGAGTCAATCTTCGATTGGTTTCCGGATCTGTCAGGAGGATTCTTGGTAATTCTCTAATTGTTCTTCTAATTGTTCATCTTTCTTCTTTAATATTATGAATATGACTTTGTTCTACTTCAATATATTGCTTATGACTTTGCTCTACTTGTTTATATTCAAGATTATATTGTTCTTAGTTTATCATAGTTATGTACATGGCTTAGTTAGATTGGATTTATATACATGTTTAGGATCGTATAGCGTTTATCCATCGGATCCATGGGTAAATGATAGATATTGTGTAGGCGTCGTGCTTATACCGTATTTATCTGCGATTGTACCCAATATGCCAGATCGTGGGGTAGTTCGTGATAGTGACAGCTTCATTGATTCTTATATAGTCCCACTCTCGTGTATTGGGCTGGCAGAGCAACATTATTACAGGGGAGTGATTGCTATGTTTCTCATTTACCTTGATAATATCACTATGCATGGGCGTAGTCTTGTCTCGCAATGATTGCTAAGTATAATTGCACTAACTATGATATGCCAGACTATATAGTTGAGAATAACTTAGGAAATATTCTTGTAGTTCGTTCTAATACCATGCTAATGACTTTCTAGAATATCTAGTTGAGGTGCTTATCATATTTATTATGTGGCTAAGTTATGCTGATCAGATTAATTATCTTTGTCACTATTCATTATTTTATATCCTTTATGTGACACTTATCCCTGTATTAAAGAGTTCGATAAATGTTCTCAATTATACATGCAATGATAGATACTCCATCTCATATTCCATTCTATAATCAACATTGATGGTTACTAATCCCTTCCCAGTGCTAAAAATATAAATAACGATACCTGAAATACTTCCCGGTTAAAATGCTACATCGGTATTTGTAACATAACCGACCAAATTATAAGAGATTAAGCCTAATAGTGACCATTTACATAGTCGAACTATCACGCTTAAGCTCATATAATCCCGGTAGTCCGTGAAATCTCGATGGATTTCAAACCACACATCAAATAACAGCCAAGATCGTAATAAGTTTAGCGGTCGCCATCCACAAGTACATCCAGATTACAACATTCATAAAATACATCGGAGTGCTTAAAGTTATTACAAACCAAGTTCTTCAAGTAGCGGAAGCTTCATAGTTTGAAATTACAACACACACGATAAGTCTGATACAGTGCCATAGTTCGGTCATTCCCACAAAAGCAAAAGAAGAGACGGAGTGACCATCGCCCTTGGTCTAGTCATCACCCATAGCTGGGTACAGACAGAGGATGCAATAACCATAGTACATTTGACCATCTGCAAAACAACATGGGAATAGAACCCTGAGTACGAGAAGGTACTCAGCTAGACTTACCCGTCATAAACTTAAAATAAAGACTCATCAAGGATCATGAAGGCTATATAGTGGGGTAGCTGACGACCATTTTGCAAAACCGCAAGGTTTTATTACCCAACCTACATAAATCTTTTCTTCTTTAAATCTGCTCAAGTTGAAAGTATCATTATCTATTACCTAGGTTTGCTCCTGTGCTATTACAAGCAAGTATGAGACTATGATAGTACCTCATCACAGCAGTCATAAACCTGTTTCATTATAACCCAAGTGTTCCATAGTCCTTACTACGAGGACAGGGCTCATGTCAAGTGCTCACTATCCAGGAGCGATGGCGATTCGAATCGATTTCTAACCAGCTGGCGAGGTATTCCCCACACAAACCACACTCACTGATCAAGTGAGCTACAGATCACCGTATTACACTATCCAGGACCAATTCGCGGGTTCGGCAGGCACCGCCAGTACCCGAGGACCGTTCCGGCGACCGAGGTATCCAAGGTATACCAAGGTTGCGCGCCGTGCCCTCGTCGTTCTCCTCAACCACCACCAATACAGCGCATGGCGGCTCGATTCCCGGCCCGGATAGTGTTCAGGCTTCGCGGTCGGAACGACTTATCCTTCCAGCTAAGTGTGGGGCATGCGTTCAACATGACAAGAGGGCCGTCAACGATCGGTCCTTAATCGACACAGGCAGGGGCACCATGGTCAACCCACCATAAGACCCTGCCCGGTCTCCAATTACATTCCACACTTGGTTATTTCTTTCCCCAAGCAACCACTGCTTAAACAAGCAGGTATCCACCTATATCTCGCAGGTGACAGGACATCACCCGACTTCTACCGGACTAAGCAAGCTAAGCATAGACTCCGCGCCTGTCTACATAGGACAAGGTAGATGAACGAGTAGGGATAACAAGGAGTACATATGCAGCAACGGTATCAGGCAACTCCTATCACTTAATATGCAATACAGTAGAACAGGTATAACACATTATATAAGTTAGCGAGAATAGGGAGACTTAGAATGCTCCGGGGCTTGCCTTTCTCAAACGTGCTGGGTCGGTGATCCGGACACTCCTGCAAATCCTCTCCGGGTTCCTGTGCTTCCGGAGGTTCCTGCTCCTGAAGCTCCTCGGGTTCCTCGGTTCCCACCTCGTTCTCCTGCGAGCCTGTATGATGCATACATGCTCATGAGGGGAGTGCGAGATGCCCGAGTGGATGCTTACATGAGGGAGTACCAAAGGAGTCATGTTATGATGCATAGGTAATGCACTTGGTCATGCTTATTACAAGGTAGTCAACATCATCCAAGAATAAATAATTGAATCAAACATTTATTACAATCTCTTCTATAATTATTTTTCAAATGAAATCAGCAACCTACATGATGCTTCAAAGATACACCAAACCCAACTTAGTCCATTCAACCCACATACACAACCATTCATAATTTTCTTTATTCATTTCTAAGCCCTTTAAAAATCACATGCAATTCTGTTCATCAATAAATTCCAGAAAAATTACAGGAGACTACTAGCTCATCATAAAGTCTACTGTAAATTTTTCATAATTTTTGGTTACTTATTTTGAGCCACAAAAATCACAAGATTAATGAATAAGGCAAGTATAATCACCCTACTGTGATATAAGTGTCAAACAACAGATTTCATATTTTTACAATTTATCTAATATCATAAGAAATACCCACAAAATTTTCCAGATTTATTGCATGAACCATTTAATTATTAAAAATCATAAAGCACTGCTATGCAAGCATTTAAATTACCATAAATTCATTTATACACCAAATAATATGTAACAATATTTTCTCAGTGAGTAAACACACATGCAGAGCCAGCAAAACAAGTTTCACATTTTTCTGAGCCATATTTCATTTACTATGCATTTTCCAAGTTTAACAAAATCATGGATAAAATATATTCACACAGAAAAGTTGCTCCAACATGACATGCAATTACATCAAACTGTAGATCTGGAAATATAGAGCACACCAAAATTTATTTCATTCAATTTGGAGCTGTAGAACTCAAGATATAGATTTTACAAACTTTAAATTAATTTCTGGAAAACACTTTTTCAAGAAAACCGACGAAAAACGCTACGCTCACCCAGATCTACACCCACCGGGGTACCCCTGCGACTGACAGTGGGTCCCCGACCCCACCAGTCAGCGAGACCGAGAGGGAGCTCACCTCCGACGAGCGGATCTCGCCGGCGGTGAGGTCTCCGGCCACGGGGTGAGCACCAACGTGCTCCCCGCAGCAAGACGCACCCAGCGGTACCCTTGGATCGACCAGAGGACGGCCGGAACACCTCCGGCGAGCATGCATGGCGGCACGGCGGCGCTGCTCGCCGTGGCCAGGCTGCTCCGGCGCTGTTCTAGGTTTTAAATAAATTCTTTTTGGATATTTTTGTATAATTTCCATTTCTCAATTTCCATAGCTCCAAAAATTGCACAAAAATATTCTAAATTCTTCTCACACATAAATCAACCTAATTTGAATTTTTCACAATTTTAGAAGCAAGCATCATATTTTTAACATATTTAGAACACATGAGATGATGCACATAAAATCATACTTTTAAAAAGAGTGTCATGCTCATGATGCTTATGCTTGATGGGAATGCTTATGCATGACTTTGGTGAGACTAAGTGCATGCTTAACACCTAGGGTGTTACAGCCCTTCCCCCCTTAGGGAAATCTCGTCCCGAGATTTTGGGTTACTAACCATTTCTTATGAAACTTTGGGTAAACTGTTTTTAAGTAATCCTCTGTTTCCCAGGTGGCATCCCTATCGTCATGATGACTCCACACCACCTTATATGTTCTGACAATTCTGTTTCGGGTTACTCGCTCCTTGGTATCCACGATTCCCACTGGCTGCTCTTTATACTCTAAGTCTGCTTTTATTTTGATCCCTCGGGGTTCAATTCTTTGCTCAGGCACTTTCAAACATTTCCGTAGTTGCGACACATGGAAGACCGGAAAGATCGAGCTCATCTCTTCAGGTAACTGAATCTTATAGGCCACTGGGCCTTTCCTCTCTAGCACTTGGTACGGTCCCACATATCTGGGTGCAAGCTTGGTTCGAACTCGGAAACGTTGAACTTTCTTCATTGGCGTAACCTTGAGGTACACATAGTCACCTATGTTGAATTCAAGTGGCCTTCTTCTCTTATCAGCATAACTCTTCTGTCGTGATTGCGCTGCTTGCATATGTTGCTGTATAATCTGCACCTTTTTCTCGGCATCATTCACAAAGTCGATACCATAGTATCTTCTTTCGCCAGGTTCAACCCAGTTTAACGGAGTTCGACATCTTCGACCATACAAAGCTTCAAACGGGGCCATCTTGATGCTCTCTTGATAACTATTATTGTAGGAGAATTCAGCCAAAGGTAACCACGATTCCCATGATCCCTTGGATGATAGCATACAGGCTCTCAGCATATCTTCTAACACTTGATTTAGCCTCTCGGTTTGACCTGAAGTCTGGGGATGATACGCCGTGCTTCTTATCAGACTGGTCCCCAAGCTCTTATGCATGCGCTCCCAGAAGTGAGCAGTAAACTGCGGTCCTCTATCCGATATGATAGTTTTGGGAATACCATGCAATTTGACGATCTCAGCCATATATATATCGGCATACTCAGGAGGTCGGTAACGAGTCTTCACAGGGATGAAATGGGCCGATTTGGTCAATCGATCTATGATTACCCAAATCGAGTCATTCCCCTTCTTTGTGGTTGGTAAACCCGTGATAAAGTCCATACTGACCTCTTCCCATTTCCACTCCGGAACTGATAACGGTTGCAACAGACCTGCAGGTTTCATATGGATGGCCTTAACTCTACAACACGTGTCACAACGGGCCACATAAGCTGCTATTTCTTTCTTCATCTTGGTCCACCAAAAATGGGGCCTTAGATCTTGATACATTTTGCTGCTGCCAGGATGAATAGAAAGCTTAGAGAGATGGGCTTCATCCATGATGCGATTCTTCAACTCCCGATCTTTCGGGACCACTAACCGCTGTTGGAACCACAGTACCCCCTTCTCATCAACCCGAAACTGAGTCTTTGGGTCATCTTCGATCTTCTCTTTGATGTGGAAAATACCCTTGTCTATTTTCTGACCTTCAATGACTTGACTCTCGAGTGAACAACTGAGTTGTATATGACATAAGACCTCAGGATGCATAAGATTGAACCCATCTTCAAACAACGGTTGAGCCATTTGATAGTGCGGTTTGCGACTCAAAGCATCTGCGACCACATTAGCTTTGCCTGGATGATAGTGAACTTCCAGGTCATAATCCTTGATTAGCTCTAACCACCGTCGTTGCCTCATATTCAGCTCGGACTGAGTGAAGATGTACTTCAAACTCTTGTGATCGGTGTAAATGTGACACTTATTTCCTAGCAGATAATGTCTCCAGACCTTCAAAGCATGTACCACCGCTGCTAACTCAAGGTCGTGCGTTGGATAGTTGACTTCATGCTTTCTCAACTGTCGGGAAGCATAAGCTATCACCCTGCCCTCTTGCATCAACACACACCCCAGGCCACTCTTCGATGCGTCACAAAACACATCAAAAGGCTTCTCTATATTAGGTTGTGCCAGAACGGGGGCAGTGGTTAGCAACTTTCGCAAGGTGCGGAAGGCTAACTCACACCCTTCCGTCCAGACGAACTTATGATCCTTTTGTAGCAAACTTGTCATTGGCTTAGCAATCTTGGAGAAGTCAGGTATAAAACGACGATAATACCCGGCCAGACCAAGAAAACTTCTAACTTCCGAGACCGAAGTTGGTGCCTTCCAGTCCATGACTTCCTGCACTTTCGATGGATCCACAGCAATCCCTTCTTCAGACAAAATGTGCCCTAGGAACGGAACTTTCTTCAACCAGAACTCACACTTGCTGAACTTGGCATATAACTGATGCTCTCGTAATCGTGTCAGCACGATTCTCAAATGTTCGGCGTGATCTTGCTCATTTTCTGAATACACCAGGATATCATCGATAAACACCACAACAAACTTATCCAATTCCGGCATAAAGACTGAATTCATCAGATACATAAAGTATGCAGGAGCATTTGTCAACCCAAAGGACATGACAAGATACTCGTACAACCCATATCTGGTGGAAAAAGCAGTCTTCGGGATATCTTGCGGACGAATCTTGATTTGGTGATACCCAGATCTCAAATCTATCTTAGAAAACACTCTTGCCTTGGATAACTGATCAAACAGGATATCAATCCTTGGCAAGGGATACTTATTTTTGATTGTCACTGCATTGAGTGGACGATAGTCCACGCACATGCGCAACGACTGATCCTTCTTTTTCACAAACAACGCTGGACAACCCCATTCCGACGAGCTTGGCCGGATGAACCCTTTTTCTAGTAACTCCTTCAGTTGCTTCTTCAGCTCTGCGAGTTCGTTTGGTGGCATCCGGTACGGCCTTCTAGATATTGGTGTTGTACCTGGTATCAACTCGATTGCAAACTCTATCTCCCTATCTGGGGAAGTATTGGCAATTCCTCGGGAAAAACATCAGGGAACTCACAGACGACTGGGATCTGTGTTAAAGGGACCACGTGCGTAGCACAGGAGATGCTAGCAAAGTCAAGACGACGGAGCAGAGGTACTTGAAAAGAGTTACTGCCCTGTGGTTCTCTGAGAGATAACATTCTCTTTCCAGTATCTATGACAGCATCCCATTCTCTCATCCAGTTCATGCCCATGATAACATCCAAAACTAACCCAGGCATGACAACTAGATGTACCCGAAAAACTCGGCCACTTACATCCAGGGTTGCCCCTCGGACCACTCTATTGGTCAACACATCTGCCCCTGCTGAGCTGATGCGGTAGCCATAGCCCAGATCTGTAACTGGTTGATTATGCTTTTGTGCAAATGCTTGGCTCATGAATGAATGCGACGATCCAGAATCAAACAAAACAACTGCAAGATGTTGGTTGACAGAAAACATACCCGCTGTCACCGGTTCTCCTTCCGGGATTTCCTCGATCGAGGTATGATGCACACGAGCTGGATAGGTTGGCTGCTGCCTCTTGGGGTAGGGACATTCCTTAGCAAAGTGCCCCATCTTGTGGCAGTTATAACATGGACCCTTGGGCGCATTGTTGACGGCAGGTGCTGCAGCTTGAATTGCCTTTGGCTTGGCAGGAGCTATCGCCACCTTGTACGGCTTCTGCTGTGTTGGATGCCCGGTGTTCCTTCTCTGCGGTGGTCGGAACCTAGCACCCGGGGCAGGAGGACGATACTGCTGTCGCCCTGCCACTGGTGCCCTGGACTGGGATGATCCTGCTTCAAAAGCCCTTTTACGTGACTTGGATGCACTGTAGTTGTTGTTATTGTTCTCTTGGGTCAGGCAGTCACTGATATAGGCATTGAAAGTAGCCCTGGCCCCTGTACCCATGGTCTTCAGCATCTTTGGATTCAAGCCTCTCTGGAAACTGGCAATCTTCTTGGCCTCCGTGTTTACAAACTCAGGGGCATATCGAGCAAGATTGTTGAAAGCGTGTAGATACTCTTTCACAGATTTCGTCCCTTGGGACAGCCTCATGAACTCCCCAACCTTCATTTCAACCACACCAGGAGGAATGTAATTTCCCCGGAAAGCGGTGGTGAAGCGGTTCCAGGTGATTGGTTTCCCCTCTGGGTAGGTGGTACGGTGATGGGACCACCAAATCCCAGCGGGTCCTTGCAACTGATGTGCCGCATACTCAGCCTTGAGTTCTTCTGTCATTCGGAGAAGACGAAATTTCTGCTCCATAGTGTTGATCCACTCATCTGCTTCGAGCGGTTCCAAGGCCTCCTTAAAGATTGGTGGCTTGGTATCCATGAAGTCCTTGAACGAACTGTACTGGTTGACCTCCCGACCACCCTGATTATCTCCACGACGGGTGTTGTCAGCTATGTTGCGCAAAGCTTCTTCCATGTTGCGCTGCATCTGTTCCATGTTGCGTTGGCTTCCCAGAAACTGCGCGAAAAACACATCCGCAGTGTACGGGGGAGGCGGTGGTGGTGGCGGTGTTGGTGCTCTGTCCTCAATCCGTTGAGACCCACCTCCGGATGTACCTGCTCCAAGGCCCGGATTGCTGCCACCCCCGCCACGTGTTTGTACCATCTGCATACGCCAATGATAAGCAATCGTTAGGAGTTGCCATCAATCGGTAGAAAATGTGTAAAATCGCGCCATACTGAATTTACTGAGGGAATAAATTCACACAATAAACAAAGGCACAACAACTCATCATCCACGCACAACATCACTTAACAGATTACTTAACATTCACGCAACAAGGTTCGCGTACATCCAACTTGCCAGCATACATACACTGGACTTTCAGCATCAACTCATAAAGTCTACACAGCCCAGATCCAAAAGTACATGACATGCCACGCAACATACATCACAAAAGAGGAAAGACTAGCTCTAGAGCCCTAGCATCTACTCGCTGTGGTCACTGTCCATGCCGGAGCCATTCCCATCCTCGTCACCACTAGCAGCTGCTCCTATCTCGGGATCCGCGTCCATCTCGTCCTTAGAGTCTAGCTCCGCTGCTCCAGGCAGGTGGTGAGGGCGGAGCTGGTTATGCAGCTGGTGGATCTCCTCATGCAAGTTCTCATTGTACTCCTCGGCATTAGCTAGCTGCTGCTCTAGCTCTAGCTGTCGGGCCCTCAAAGTGTCCTCCTCGTGCCAGGCTTCATTCCTCTGTCCAAGCACATGGACTAGCATGCGCTCGCAGTTCCTGTGAGCAGTAGTCACCCTGTCCTTCTGCTCCCGTACTGCAAGCATGTCCTGACTCAGCTCACTGTTCTTCTGGACTGCCTGGTCTCTCTCTCTGGTCACACGAGCCAACTCTGCCTGTAGCCTCTCAACCTCAGAGTCAAACTCACGCTGCAACTGACGCTTCTCATCCTGGACGGTGAGAAGAGACCCGGACAAGCGACCCAAACAACGCTCCAGGCCTCCATAGGTCTTCATCAACGCGTACATGGCACTCATAGCTGCACTGTCACTGTGCTGGTCCTCATCCGCACTCCTCTCTAGAGCATTCACCTCGGACTGATCCCACACCGAAGTGTAAGGGTCACCCCGGGGAAACACCCCAGCGAAGGCGTGGGCCAGCTCCTGTGGAAACCTCTCCATGAGGTCCCTCAAAACTGCGAAAGCTGCCCTGCTGGCACCGTGGAAAGGCGTGACACCTCGGGACTCGTACACCCAGCCGCCCCAAGCAGGGTCTCCTCCACTGGTAGGGACAACTGCCTCAATCCCCACCAGGGTCTCGTCACCAAGTGGCTCCTTATCCCAATAGTAGCGAGGCTCCCTTCCTTCGGGATACCCCATCGAACTGAGCACCCTCCACAGCAAAGTGGGCATCCCAAACTCCTCTAGGAACTTGCTCTTATGTCGCGAGCTCCTAGCTGCCAACGGACGACGAGGGGCCCGCCCACCAGTGGACTTGCGAGCTGTGAGCCTAGTGCGTGCCATCTGCTGCAAATGGAATACCGTGGGTAAGAGCGAGGATTACCTTTAATTATTTTATTTAGAATTGGGACAGATTAAATTAAGGGGGAAAGTAAGCAATGATATGAAATGAACATGATGCATGCACGAACTTACGATCTCACAAACTTAGAAAACAAAGGTTAACACTAAGCGGTATACGCGGTGGCACACAACGTTCTCCCATAACGTAACTAGCGTTCTAAGCGAGAACGTGGTTAGGGTACCTGCAGAAAACTCATTTCAGCCCACCCACAGTATGGTCGTGCATAACAAAATTTAAAACTATACACTTCACATACACAGACACCCGTCCATGCATGTGACGTGTCACTACCCACATCATCGCCCTAATGACGGCATCGCCTCTCAGGACGGAATTCGCAGCATGCGGTACTGTTCCCAAGACACACCAACATGTGTGCATGACACAGTACCTGACAACACTTCCCTAGACCGGCAGTGTATCCGATCATGCTCTCACAACTCCCACTTACCATGGCGTAGAGGAAGAATTGATCCATACATTACCACTCAAATGAATGGCACTCATACTATTGCACGCCGTATGAGCGACGAAATGAAAATATGATGCATTAACCCCCAAGTCAGTACTTAACTAGCCACCTTAGAGTCCTTAACTGGGCATAAAGGATATGACCATGGCACACTAGATAATTTTTTTCCAAAACTTAGTTTAACACCTTGATCATTATTAATTAATTAATAAAATCTTTTACTAAACCGGTTTAGATTTTTGTTTAAAACGTACTTATGAACAGTAACTCGCTAAACCTTGCTCCGATGCCAGCTGTAACAGAACCGACCAAATTATAAGAGATTAAGCCTAATAGTGACCATTTACATAGTCGAACTATCACGCTTAAGCCCATATAATCCCGGTAGTCCGTGAAATCTCGATGGATTTCAAACCACACATCAAATAACAGCCAAGATCGTAATAAGTTTAGCGGTCGCCATCCACAAGTACATCCAGATTACAACATTCATAAAATACATCGGAGTGCTTAAAGTTATTACAAACCAAGTTCTTCAAGTAGCGGAAGCTTCATAGTTTGAATTTACAACACACACGATAAGTCTGATACAGTGCCGTAGTTCGGTCATTCCCACAAAAGCAAAAGAAGAGACGGAGTGACCATCGCCCTTGGTCTAGTCATCACCCATAGCTGGGTACAGACAGAGGATGCAATAACCATAGTACATTTGACCATCTGCAAAACAACATGGGAATAGAACCCTGAGTACGAGAAGGTACTCAGCTAGACTTACCCGTCATAAACTTAAAATAAAGACTCATCAAGGATCATGAAGGCTATATAGTGGGGTAGCTGACGACCATTTTGCAAAACCGCAAGGTTTTATTACCCAACCTACATAAATCTTTTCTTCTTTAAATCTGCTCAAGTTGAAAGTATCATTATCTATTACCTAGGTTTGCTCCTGTGCTATTACAAGCAAGTATGAGACTATGATAGTACCTCATCACAGCAGTCATAAACCCGTTTCATTATAACCCAAGTGTTCCATAGTCCTTACTACGAGGACAGGGCTCATGTCAAGTGCTCACTATCCAGGAGCGATGGCGATTCGAATCGATTTCTAACCAGCTGGCGAGGTATTCCCCACACAAACCACACTCACTGATCAAGTGAGCTACAGATCACCGTATTACACTATCCAGGACCAATTCGCGGGTTCGGCAGGCACCGCCAGTACCCGAGGACCGTTCCGGCGACCGAGGTATCCAAGGTATACCAAGGTTGCGCGCCGCGCCCTCGTCGTTCTCCTCAACCACCACCAATACAGCGCATGGCGACTCGATTCCCGGCCCGGATAGTGTTCAGGCTTCGCGGTCGGAACGACTTATCCTTCCAGCTAAGTGTGGGGCATGCGTTCAACATGACAAGAGGGCCGTCAACGATCGGTCCTTAATCGACACAGGCAGGGGCACCATGGTCAACCCACCATAAGACCCTGCCCGGTCTCCAATTACATTCCACACTTGGTTATTTCTTTCCCCAAGCAACCACTGCTTAAACAAGCAGGTATCCACCTATATCTCGCAGGTGACAGGACATCACCCGACTTCTACCGGACTAAGCAAGCTAAGCATAGACTCCACGCCTGTCTACATAGGACAAGGTAGATGAACGAGTAGGGATAACAAGGAGTACATATGCAGCAACGGTATCAGGCAACTCCTATCACTTAATATGCAATACAGTAGAACAGGTATAACACTTTATATAAGTTAGCGAGAATAGGGAGACTTAGAATGCTCCGGGGCTTGCCTTTCTCAAACGTGCTGGGTCGGTGATCCGGACACTCCTGCAAATCCTCTCCGGGTTCCTGTGCTTCCGGAGGTTCCTGCTCCTGAAGCTCCTCGGGTTCCTCGGTTCCCACCTCGTTCTCCTGCGAGCCTGTATGATGCATACATGCTCATGAGGGGAGTGCGAGATGCCCGAGTGGATGCTTACATGAGGGAGTACCAAAGGAGTCATGTTATGATGCATAGGTAATGCACTTGGTCATGCTTATTACAAGGTAGTCAACATCATCCGAGAATAAACAATTGAATCAAACATTTATTACAATCTCTTCTATAATTATTTTTCAAATGAAATCAGCAACCTACATGATGCTTCAAAGATACACCAAACCCAACTTAGTCCATTCAACCCACATACACAACCATTCATAATTTTCTTTATTCATTTCTAAGCCCATTAAAAATCACATGCAATTCTGTTCATCAATAAATTCCAGAAAAATTACAGGAGACTACTAGCTCATCATAAAGTCTACTGTAAATTTTTCATAACTTTTGGTTACTTATTTTGAGCCACAAAAATCACAAGATTAATGAATAAGGCAAGTATAATCACCCTACTGTGATATAAGTGTCAAACAACAGATTTCATATTTTTACAATTTATCTAATATCATAAGAAATACCCACAAAATTTTCCAGATTTATTGCGTGACCCATTTAATTATTAAAAATCATAAAGCACTGCCATGCAAGCATTTAAATTACCATAAATTCATTTATACACCAAATAATATGTAACAATATTTTCTCAGTGAGTAAACACACATGCAGAGCCAGCAAAACAAGTTTCACATTTTTCTGAGCCATATTTCATTTACTATGCATTTTCCAAGTTTAACAAAATCATGGATAAAATATATTCACACAGAAAAGTTGCTCCAACATGACATGCAATTACATCAAACTGTAGATCTAGAAATATAGAGCACACCAAAATTTATTTCATTCAATTTGGAGCTGTAGAACTCAAGATATAGATTTTACAAACTTTAAATCAATTTCTGGAAAACACTTTTTCAAGAAAACCGACGAAAAACGCTACGCTCACCCAGATCTACACCCACTGGGGTACCCCTGCGACTGACAGTGGGTCCCCGACCCCACCAGTCAGCGAGACCGAGAGGGAGCTCACCTCCGACGAGCGGATCTCGCCGGCGGTGAGGTCTCCGGCCACGGGGTGAGCACCAACGTGCTCCCCGCAGCAAGACGCACCCAGCGGTACCCTTGGATCGACCAGAGGACGGCTGGAACACCTCCGGCGAGCATGCATGGCGGCACGGCGGCGCTGCTCGCCGTGGCCAGGCTGCTCCGGCGCGGTAGAGCGTGCGCAAACGCCTCTCCGAGCTTCCTCACCTTCCTACCGACCTAGCGCAACAGAGAACGAGCGAAAAGACGCAGGGAAACGCTAGATCCGCCGCGGCGGAGTACTCCGGCGAGCTCGGGGTAACTCCGGCGAGCGATTCACGGCGCTCGACGGACTCTCACCTCGGTAGAACGTTCGCACGAGCTTACCCTAGCGACGGCGAGTGCCCTGGTGCTCTCGGCGTCGAGCTTGATGCTCTGGTGTGGCCGGCGACGAGCGGCGGAGCTCTCTCCGGCAATGGCGCGCGGAGGAGCGGCTGCTACGGCGCGGTTCGAGCGGAGGAGGAAGGAGAAGGAGGGCGCGGGGAACAGAACGGGCGAAATGGTCTGGGAGCCAGCGCCTGCCCCCTTTCCCTTTTTTTTTTGAAATTTCTTTTCTCCAAATTCTTTCTAAATTCATTTGGACCAATTTAAAATCATTTTCACCTCTTGCTCCCAAAAACAAAGTTGTTCCAAAACAAAAACTCTACCACTTTGCTTTAACAAGCAAGACCAAATTCCAAACAGAATTTGAATTACAAGTTAAAACTCAGTTCTAGGTTTTAAATAAATTCTTTTTGGATATTTTTGTATAATTTCCATTTCTCAATTTCCATAGCTCCAAAAATTGCACAAAAATATTCTAAATTCTTCTCACACATAAATCAACCTAATTTGAATTTTTCACAATTTTAGAAGCAAGCATCATATTTTTAACATATTTAGAACACATGAGATGATGCACATAAAATCATACTTTTAAAAAGAGTGTCATGCTCATGATGCTTATGCTTGATGGGAATGCTTATGCATGACTTTGGTGAGACTAAGTGCATGCTTAACACCTAGGGTGTTACAGTATTAATCTGTGCGCTTGCAGATCCCATTCAATATTTATTTAGATGAGCAATTGCATATTTCAATACCGCGTCTCTCATGTCATGCTAGGGATGACAACTTGGCTTAAGTGGTATGAGAGATAGATTTGGCATTTTTGGCACCGTTATCAGAATTACAAAATTGTCTACTTTTGGTAATGATGTTAAGAATACCCAACACTTCTACAGCTAACAAGCACAAACAATACAAAGAAGACATATATTCAGATTTTGACAGATTATGTCATTCTACTTCACAGGCTCATAACATAAGATTTAGACCACCAAAAGTAGTTATCTAAGACATTTTGGAAACCTTAACAAAAGTACTATACTTCTTCTATTAACTCCAAGACATGATTCTATATGCAGACTAGTCAACAAACTAAATATTCATATCTGTTCAGAACATAATCAGGATGTGACAACAAACTTCTAAAATTCATAACTCCTAAAACATCAGGCCTACGGTCATGAAATTTTAGGATAGACTATATATAGCAGTTAGCTATAACTTTGGTATTCACTATAATTACAGAAAACACCATTATTATCATGAAAACACCACTAGAATACAAACTGCTCTAGCAGCCAAAATTCAACACACATATCAAGCAATGTTTTCCCTTGTTCTATTAACAAGACAGCACCCACATGTATAACTCTAGTAGCTACAACATTATTACCTAGATAAACAATAATTTAGTTTGGTGACAATGAGGGATTAACATAAGAATCACAATTGCTTAAGTGAGGTTAAAGCATTTGCAAACACTTGCATGAGCAACGTATTCACCACTTGGCTCAACAAGTGGACACCTACAAGTTCAAGCATATAGCCTCAACTATTTCTATTATAGGTAGGCCATATTTTTACTTAGTTAATTGACTGTAGAGGATTCATTGAAAACATTCACATATATGTTCACCGACAAACTTTAGCTTTCAAAGAATTGTAGATTCTTATAGAAGCATACATTTCAAGGCTAGATATATCACACACTACTTTCAAGCAAAACTTTTCAAGTAGCATGGACTAAGACAGTTTTTGTATAGAGTAACATCACATCACTCACAAGTTACTAATTATTGGAACAAAGGTGGGAGAAGCATTGTCATACATAATGCAACAATCATAAGGATGCATGCTTCGCCTTATTCGTCCTCACAAAATTGCCAGCCTAAGGTGGCAATCACGTTCTATGTCGGTGGCATAACACGTACTCTCTCGAAACATAGCTAGTCATCAACTACGTTCAATCTAGGCATTCGTAATTATTGTAATTGCAGAAGAATCTCATTTCAGCCCAACCCAACAATAATATAGTTACAGAAATGAAAGTCTGGTCTCTTGGTTGAAAGCTAAATACTCCAATTTATATTCCCGAATATATATTGCAGCATACTACCCCTGTGAAGCACGCCCATGTATACACAGAGACATGTATACACGGTCATACCAACTACCCCACAATTAGGTACCTTCATATAGACATGTGTGTAACATGTAAATATTCCAGTAACCACACCTAACTCTCCTCTAGACTGACGGTTGGACGGTCATGCTCTCACAACTCATACTTACCATAGCGTAGAGGCATATAGATCCATACATTACCACTCAAGCAAGTGGCATCCATACAATTTCATGCTGTATGGACAACGAAAGGAAAATATTGCTTACCGTGGCGTTGAGGTATATGATCCATTCATTACCACTTAAGTAAGTGGCATCCATACTATTGCACGCCGTATGGACGACAAAAGTAAAAATTGCAATAAAGTATGCCCCCATAGTTAGTATCAGTTTACATAAAGCCACCTAGTAGTCCTTAATTGGGATAATTGGAGGTTGTCGCTAGCACAATTTTTGTAAATTAGTTTTGACAAGTTTTGCCTGTAGCTAAAGTTTTAGTCAAAATAAGATTTTTAAAAACAAAACTTTGTTTTTAAAATAGTGTACCTGATAGTATTATACTTAATCTTGCTCTAATACCAGTTATGATAGAACCGTCCAATTTAAACAAGTTTAAGTACGAATGTCCCCGTTTAACACGTTGACACACGCATACTCTCACTTATATAAACCCGGTAGTCTGCCGAGTGTCACGAAGGACCTCGGTAAATCAACTTTACACCAAGATCGCATGATTAAGCAAATACATATCACATACACAGAGATTTGCAGCGGAAATATTATTACAAAAGAGTTCACAAATAATAATACAAGTTTGAATTTTCCAAATCGATTAGAAAACAACATAGCTTTCAAATGATTACAATAACATAAATTCCAAATATATTGCTAGCATAAGTGACATCCTCTGACAAAAGCATGTAGATAAGAACACTATATAGCATCGCCGAGCCCACCGGTGGTTAGCCACTATCTTTAGCAGACTGAAGACTTCACCTGCAACATGGTGGGATAAACCCTGAGTACTCGAATATACTCAGCTAGACTTACCCGACAGGAGAGAAATAAAAGACTCCCAAGGATATGCAAGGCTTTTTTGTGGAGTTGGTTGTATAGCATAACTTTACTAAAAAGAGCATTACTATCATGAGTCCTTACTTTCAACCTTTTAGTTAATATTTTAGCATCAAGTTCAGTTAAGCTACCATAGCTAGATTTTGCACCTATTATATAGCAACCACTTGATTAATAAGCATCACATTAATAACCATATCGGGTTTATCATGTAGCCATCATCATCATGATAACCATTAAGTTTCATTTAGTGCATCTACGTTGCCGCTACTCGAGTCAAGTTCTCACTATCCGGGAGAGACGGCGATTCGAATCGATTCCTATCCAGCTGGAGGGGTATTCCTAGCACTCACCCAAGCATACCTCGCTAGGGCAGCTCGGATCACCTTTAGCACAACTCCGGACCAATTCATGGGTCCGTATAGCGCCGCACCCCCAGGGACCGCCAATCTACTAGGGTCAGGACTCTAACCTGACACCTCGGTCTTACGCCATTGACTCCCCGCACATCCTTGCTACCAACCGGGGTGCGCACTTAAACCGAACGGGGTATCCGGACGGAGATGCACTCGTAGGCTTCACGGTCGGAACGACTTATCCGGCCAACTAAGTGTTAGGCATGCTTTCAACATGACATGAGGACGTACAGAGTATCGGTCCTTAAATGACACAGACGGGGATAGATTCACACCCAAGACCTCCATGCCTTGTTGCTTCACTATCGTCATCCCGCCCGGTCTCAAATTCATTATTAGCACATGGTTATTTCCACGATAGCAAATATAGCCAACTGTGATCAGGTATCCACCTATCTCTCGCAGGTGATAGGAAATCACCTGGCTTCTACCGAGCTAAGGTTTTCATATACTAGTAAGGGTTCAGGTAGTTTCATATAGTGGACAAGGTAGGAATATATGCACCAACGGTTTCATTCAACTCCTATCACCTAATGCATCATATAAAGTTATACTCTTGTGCTTATATAAAAAGAGAGGGTAGGAGATTTAGAATGCTCTTGGGCTTGCCTGGAATCCGACACAAGTCAGTTAAGTTTGCTTGCACCATCTTGACGGCATCCAAGTTCACAACACTTGTGTAGTCCTTCCGTCATCCCAATAGGTCCACCATCACGTCCTTCACGTGGCTTATCTAGCGTACCTAAATGAGATGTAAGATGCGAGTGTATGAACACGTAGAAGTGCAATAGGCAAAGCATCACACACAAGAAGCATGGCAAGAGCATGGTTACACTAAACATACTTAAGCACATCTCACTGCTCAACTTAATGATTACACAACCAACATGCTAAGTCAACAAAGAATGCAACACGAATCATATTAGACATGGCATACATATTTCACAAGATCTCAGGTGTATTAACTTGGCCATTATCAAAGACATGAGTCATACATAGCAATATACCAAACAACAACAATAAAAGGAAGCTGCCATTTTTAGGACTGTTAACAGCAGCTGAGAAAATAAATCATAACTGGAGTTACGCAACTCCAAAAGATATGCAAGAAGACACTCTGAAAAGCTTAAGAAATTATCTACATTTGATATTTAGACATCAAAGCATGATTCTCAACTTAAGCTGGTCGAAATTATAAATTTCCAGAATCTGTCCCTGACAAACAGAGAGCAGCCATTTCTGGAATCAGACTTTGTACAGACATAACTCACAAACCACATAACCAAATACTACCAAATTTTAACAGCATCTAGATAAATGAATTATCTACGACCTTGATATAAAGAAGATTCCCAGAAGACATCATTTACATACTGTAATCCAAACAGTCCCAGAAACTGTCCAGAGACAACAATTGCAAACAATTAATTATTAACTTATGTTTCAAACATGCATTTGAGCAAAACCATTGTTACCAACAGTTTGCACATATCTAAAGAACACCAGAAAACATAGTGGTCATTACCAAATAATTTTATTTAATGCATTTCTTAATTTATTTGGATTATAAGGTGAATTAAAGAACATATACCAAAAGTGCCTAGTAAATTCCACCAAAATTACAGTAGCTTCTACATACTATCCATAGTCTACTGTCCAAATTTCATTGCATTTGAATAAGCATGAAAACTGTTGACACCGTTTTTGGACACGTATCTTTTGATACGCATCTGGAGTTAATAAGATGTAGATCGGCAGATGGAGCAGTGGTGACCAGTCTGTAGAAAAGTTGCCGATAAAGGTGGCTGCCGATGGGAAACAATCGGATATGACCATGTCCAGAAGTGGTGACGTATTCGTGCCGATGACCAATGCCGGTGTTTTCCGATGACTCCGAAGAAAAGCGCGGAAGTTGCCGATTGATTCATGATGGTATCCCGATCGGTTACGGGGGTAGTTTAATGTTTTACTTAGTTATTAGAATTCGTTTTGTATATGGTTTCTGTTTAATTTGGAATTTGAGTCCTAGTCGTGTCTGGTTGTGGCTCTTTGGACAGATATAAATGTAGACCCTAGAGCAATGTAATGAGACTTCTATCAATCAATCAAACACAAGTTTTTACTCATATTCCAGCATCTACTTTTTCGACGACTTCGTCATATTTTCTTTTTACTACGAGTTCTTAGGAATTCGTCGAGTCAAGCTCGGCGTGTTCTCAAGTTCCACGTGAGCATCTCTTGGCCATGACATCCGGGCGCATCGCTAATGTCCGGACCAAAGTGTTCAAGTTATCACCTTTGTTGATTGTAAGGTCAAATCGGCTGGCACGCCTTAACGTTTGAATTGGGTATTAGCCCTTTGTGTTTGCAGATCAGCTTTTGCACCAACACATCTTTTGGCATGCCCGGTGGGACATATTCAAGATCAAGATCAACATGTAGAACACCGATTTTGACTTGGAGAACGTTATCCCAGTGACGGAGGCCAATCTCAGAGACGAGCAGAAGCAAGCTATGGCAAAAGCCATGGAGGAGTACAAGCAGCAATGCTTGAAATCCTTCAGTATCAACAGGAGTGGCGAGGTGATCCAAAAGGAAGCATTTCCGGCACCTTGGCAGATTACTTTTGAAGCCAAACCTGGTAAACTTCAAGACATGGTCGACAGTGCTATTAACCGTGCTTTGATCAATCAAGCTGGTGTGCTGTCCAACACGGTTTTCAATGCTGTGGCTAGAACATTCAAGGAAGGACAATTGCCACAAAATTATGTGGGTCCTGCCTATCATCAGCCAAGGTCATCATTGGTTACAGCTCCATCGGCTACTACAGCCGTTGCGGGTACAGAAGCTACTTCTCCTCCAAGTACATTGGGGATCACTAATGCGCAATCTACACTGATGGCGACCAATCCATCAACATCAGACGGGCAAATCAAGCTTGCCACAGATCTCTTGGCATCGGCAATATCGAGATATGTTCCTCCCAACTGGTGGGGTTATGGTATGCCCCAGAGATAATGGTAAAGACTCCTGGAACGTCTCATGTGGCTGATATGACAGGAAAGGCTCATATGGCATTGGCACCTCCAAATCTGCCGAGGAATCAGAGTCCCCACTACACTACGACTACTACTGCAAGACCTTACACTGGGAATTCTGAAGCTCCGACGTTCCAAATGCCTTACGCATCGGCAGATTCAATGCCGACGCAGCAGAGGTTTATGACACAGCCAGGGTATGTCAATTCAATGATGATGCCCAACTACCAGCCATCGGTAGGGTTTATGCTGATGAATCCTAATAGTGGATGGACAGGACAATTAGTCTTTCCACAGATGCCTCAACAGAATCATCAGGCTGTAGGGTTTCAACAAGGCCAAATCCAACCTGGGTTTCAGAATCAAGGGTTGGTCAACCAGCCGATAAATCTTGGTCAGCAAATTGGTGGTCAGATGATTAACCCGATGTTCCATGTAGACCGTGCACCTCAGAGACATGTGGAACCATATCAGCAGGTGCTAGATCCACAACCGCCTCATCAGTAGGATGTCGATGCTTATTGGGTCGATAAGATAGCTGAAGTAATGAGAGACCAATTTGGGATAAAACCCAAAGTCAACACTTACTCTTATCGGACACCGTATCCTCCTCCATATGATTCAATTCCATTTCCCAATCGGTACAAGGTACCAGATTTCACTAAGTTTTCTAGACAGGACGATACATCGACTATGGAGCATGTCAATAGGTTCATCATCCAGTGTGGAGAAGCTGCTAACAGAGATGAGTTAAGGGTTCATCTGTTCTCATCATCTTTGTCTGGATCGGCTTTTTACTTGGTTTATTTCGTTACCTCCTAACTTGGGCCGATCTAGAGAAGCAATTCCACAAATACTTCTTTTCTGGAGTTCATGAGAAGAAGATCACTGATTTAGTCAGGCTGAAGCAACGTAATGATGAATCGGTTGAAAGCTTTGTGCAGAGGCTGCGAGAGGTTAAGAATAAGTGCTATAGCCTGGTTCTAGATGATCGGCAGTGTTGACGGTCCTTAAGTATCAAATTTAATTATCAAATAAACAAAGAAAAGGATCCAAATGAAATCAACATCTAGACTTAGGGTTTTATCTGACAGAATTCCACGAGTTTTGGTGTTTCTCTATATCTGCAGGGGGTTATCAGGAAATATTAAAGAAAGGCCCACATGTCGGGTTTACATAGAGATATTAACGTGCCACACAATTTTCTACCATCTAGAAGACTCCAGAAGCCACGGGAACGAACGGGAGGCCGATCGGGCCCGGGGGCAGGGTGCCCGCCCAGCTACAGTAACCAATCAGCTTCAATTTCGCGGATCATGCTCCACCGACCTAATACTTCAAGGAAAACCACACGATCAATGTCGGTTTGATCCGACGGCCCAGATTCATCTAAAAAGACTATATAACCAGACCCCCTGGCCCCTGGAGGAGGCACCCCTTGATCATTATTCATTATTCATAGACAGAGCAAAAGCTAGGGTTTAGAGATGAGAGCTCTCCTCTCTTCTCTAAACTAGAGTAGATCTAGATAGTAGCAAGATGGAGAGCGAAGGAGGATTAGAGGAGAGGCCGGCCTGTCGGTTCTTCCTCCGGTTGTACTTCGTCATGATCAAGCTCTAATCAAGTTTGCTCATGGGATGACTCTGGTAATCTACTTCTAATTCATTATGCAATTACTAATTATTTATGCTCTGTTCACAACTCTTTTGAGTACTTTAATCTATAGGACGCTATAGGTGAGAGTTGTAGTATAGGTGTAAGCGAGGTGCTTAGACCTAGATTACTTGTGGATATCCCCTGTCTAGCTAGATCGTGTGGTAGGCCGCGTAGGTGACAGTTACGTTGGTCCTCTGTAGTCCACCTCTCGTTAGCAGGATGGGTAGGGTTTATCGGCCTAAGGATAAGCATCCTTTGTGGTGTACTCTTATCACGTGGTTCGTCCCAGACATAGACATACCCCATTGAAGTAGAGAAACCATAGTTATACACTCTATTCTGCTACCATCGCCCATATACTAGAATTTCTCTATTCTCTATTCCCATATTATCACTCACTGTTATCTTACCTTTAATATTGTTCTTATTCGATTCTACCATCTTTCCTATTTACACCTATCTATCTATCTTGGTTAAGTTAGAGCATAGTCTCTCCCGTTTCCCTGTGGATACGATAAAACCTTTAACCGGGTAAAAGCTTCAACGGTATCCGTGCGCTTGCGGATTATCTGTGTGCGTATAAATACCATAGTACACTCTAGTGTCATGCTGGGGATGACAACCTAGTATTCAAGTGGTGTTAGCAAGTGTCAACAAGCATTTTTGGCGCCGTTGCCGGGGAGACAGTTGCTGAGTTGACTACGAACTAGCTTAATCATTTTCTAAAAAAATAAAAAATATATATATATTTTCCTTTTATCCTTTGCCTCATCTCTACTATTCTTTCTTCTTATCTAATCCTTGATCTCTGGTCTATCATGAATTCAAACATGTCTATCTATGAATTTCATAGACCTACGGGCACACATCTCGAACCACCAAAATCTTCAAAGCCTATCATAGCATCTAGTTTTGAGATAGACCCCGAATACATAGAATTTGTTCAAAAACAACCTTTCTCAGAAGAAGGTGAGGAAAACCCATACACCCACCTAAGAGAGTTTTATCGAGTATGTGACCTCCTTCGCATAGAAGGAATGTTCGATGAGATCCTTAAATGGAAGCTCTTTCCGTTCTCTTTAACGGGAAAAGCTAGACATTGGTACAAACTCAAAGTAGGGAGTGTTCATGGAGATTGGAAGGAGTTACATAATAGTTTTCTTTTAAAATATTTTCCAATCTCTCAAGTGGCGGAACATCGGCGTGAGATTATTTCTTTTAGACAACTGGAAGAAGAATCTCTTGGCAAATCATGGGACCGCTTTATTAACCTTACTCTCACTGGCCCAAAGCTTTCTATTCCAGAAGTTCTTCTAATTCACTTTTTTGAGGGCCTTAGTGGGGAAAATAAGCAAACCTTGAATACAGCCTCTAGAGGATCCTTCTATCACCTACCTGCTAGTGAAGCTTGGAATTTGATTGATTTATTAAGTGGAAAGTCTCCTAGCTTTTATATCCCTGAGAAAGAGAAAGAACCAGTTCCTAGACAAGAAAAAGAAGTTTCGATAGCCCAATCACAACCACTTCAATCCCAAACTTTAGCTATCGATCCTAAACCATCAATACCCCAAAATTCTCCAAGGGAGGAAGGAATTCCGACCTTAAATATTTCAGATACTGATGGTTTAGACTTCTGGTTCCATGAGAGACCTTCAAGTAGGGATAATTCAAATCCTTGCAATAATGGTTCTCTTAGAGAACGTCCTGGTTCCTGTTATGAAGAAGTCGAGGATGACACATCAAGTAAAGGAGAGCTAAGCCATATTGAAAATTCTAACACCTCCCCTTTCCTGATCACAAGTTCTAAATGGCTAGAATGTGTAGAATGGATGGATAAGGAAGAAGCCTTAATGGATTCTGACTTTGGCTCAATTTCAAATGATGAGTTCTTGACTCCCTTTGAAGATGAGATTCATCCAACTATAGTAGTGGACATAAGTGAGACCAATCCAAGAGAAACTCTGAACATTCAGATTGGAGACGAAGATAACATTAATGAGCATGGAATTTATTTCATAGCCACTTTGTTTACTCCATGCTCATATGCAACATCTTCCCAATCAATTGGTCTCTCCAACGTCACCACATTTGAGATCTCCAGCCCCCTCTTCCTTTCTATTTATGAAAACTTTAAAAGGGCGGTTGTCGATGCATATTTCTATAATAAATATTGCAGATCTCGTTGAGTTGATCTTGATATAGGTCAGCGTTGGAAGGGAAACCACTTCGCTGACATAAATTGATGGTTTCCCAAGGACAAGCTTGGTGTCCTAAAATAAGCACTGATCAGATCATAACATGAGTTTTTAATTATTTGCAACATTACCTTGTGTATTGCGCATATAAGGATAATTGTAAAAATATTCCTTCGGGTATTCTTGTCACTAACCTTTCCAGGATTGGAACAAGAAGATCAGATGAATGACAAGCAAGTACAAGGTATGTCCAACCAATCATCATGCAACACTGAATTAAATTCATCCAAACTTGAATTCTGCAAAATTCAAGCTTAGGGGAGTACTTTACATAAAACATCCTTTGCCATGTTGCTATGTTGGTTGTCCCTACCTTTAAGACATGCTCAATTTGTTAAATACTAATCATACTACTTCATCTCCACTTGAGTAGATCGCTATAAATGTTGTCATGCTACCTTTGTCTATTTACTAGTAAGTGTTAGTTTGGAAGTACTACACATACTTCTATTGGCTTTTAAATTAAGCATGGTGCTTAGGTTAAACAGCCTTCCTTAATCTGATTAGACATGGAGTCTAGTTCGGTTATTGCACTAAAAACTGCTTGTGTAGACATTGGTATATTTTTGTCGGACTAACCCCTGCAGAAAAAAAACTTTCAATATCGATTTGGGAAGTCCTGAGATAAACTCACATCAGAGACGAAGAGAGTGACACATGAAGTTTAACAATTTGCACAAGAAGGACATAGCTCATTCATCACAGAGAGATGATCCATGGAGGGTGCCACAAACACGATGCACAACCGCTAAGAAAGGAAAGCTTCCACAAGGTGATACTATACCATCACTCTTCAAGCAAGGTCACATCTTAAGGTACTTGACTATCACTTTTATAAGCTTCTCCTTGGTTCTAGCGTCCATATAAATAAAAGAGACAAACATGTATGATTTACAACTCTAGATTAACCAACCCAACTGATTCAACATGTTTGTCCTTTAATCTTTGTTCTTAGTACTACCTCCATGATCCCACACTCCTAATCATATGAGCTAAAATGTTACACATTCAATCATTGAGAGATATAAAGAAAAAGACATATACATAGATAGATTATCTTTCCATAAGGTTGAACGATCTGATCTGACAAATGTTATAAGTGCTACACCCATGAACTTTTCATCCATCAACTTTGTCTTGCTCACTATACTTAGGGTTAGAGAAGAACAAATACACTTTAGGTTCTGTTGGTGTTCTCCACCAACAGGACCCATGCACTTGATCTCTGCCTTGTCTCTATGAGCAGGTACACTTTGAGCAAAACACGGAGGAGTTTTATAACTCTCAGACTCTACCAAGTAAAGGACCTAGATCTACGAGCACAAACACACTGAGCAGGATACTGCCAACGCCGCACTTCGAACTGCTGGGCAAACAAAGAGGTGCAGACGTCAAGGTCCGCACCTGAATCAAATGACGCACCTGAAGAATGAACACGGTGAGAAGTCTTGTTAAGAAGACTTAAAACATTGAACCCTCGCCGAAAGGTAAGATCGGTAGTTATCCATATTTATCCTTTCTGCATTCCCTTTTCCCTTTAATTATTTACTTTCCTTAAATAGATTATTAGTTAATCATGCTATCTTGAAAAGAAAATAAAAATGTTAAAAAATACTAAGCCCCATGTGAGTATACGAGTGGCATAAAACCCATAAGTACCTTCACTGTGGTGGCATAAAAAAAATAAATATTTCTTTTCTGCTTTATAAGATAAAAATATAAAAACAGGGAGTAATATTTATTGAGGAAGCTCAACATGATGAAGGCTAGATATTTATGCTAACACTTAATTAGTTCCACAAGCTTTGTTGTCTATTTGAGCTCCACAGAATTTAAAGAATCAAGAAGACTAGCAGACGGAGGACATTCTAATCGCTGTCAGAATGCTGCTGACTTTCAAATACACCTCTGGCACCTGCTAGGTACATCAAAAGAAATTACGTCAAAATTCAGCTTGGGGGAGAGCACCCCCATTTATCTCGCTAAGTATTTCTACCTATCTTTATACTTATATTATATTAGAATATTAAAATACATAAACTATGAAAAACCAAATAAAGATTTTGTGCTTATATATATATCTTTTGCTTAATGTGTTTAATAGATAAATAAAGTGGCTATGCTAATCTGAATCTTGATAATAAAACTCTAGCATGATATGATGAATAGTTGCTCTGCCTAATTTGCAAATTTGAAGTTCTCTCTCAAGTTTAGACATAACTGTTATAATTTAAAGCTTGCTCTAGATCTAAACTTGTGGGATGAAAACTTTATCTGAAATCTAAGTTGTTAACGGATATGATATGGGAAGGTTGAGCTGCTGTTTATCTGTTCCTAGAGATGCTAGAATTCTGGAGAATTTTATCTTTGAAAAATCTTTAAAATATTGCATGATGAGTTCTTGTATGATAAGAGTTCCTACCACAGCCATATATACACGCTTGCTAGACTTTGAGCCACACATTTATTATTTACTGCTTATGAGCATTGAGTGTGGTCAAGCTGTGTAGACCCTTAGGAGCTTGTCATGTGGTTAAATCAAGATTCACTTGCACGTTCACTCATATATGCTACTTCTACTCCTGAAGTACCATCCACATATATCCATCCATGTCCATCTCCAGAACCACCCAAAAATATTCTACTCCTAATCCGGGAGAGAATAACCAAAAATATTTTTGTTTTTCCTTGTGAAATAAATGCTCAAGTTATCTTGTTACTACCACTTGCTATATTATCTCATTAGATGAGTGCTCTAAAAAAAGAGAGAAAAAATATACGAGGAAATAAAAAGGGGCAAGTGCCCGGAACCTCGAAAGAAAAGAAAAAGAGTGAGACGAGAGGTAAAAATGGACAAGTGTCCGACAGTAGAATTAGGGGTACAAGATACCCACCTGAGAGGAAAGAAAAAGAAGAGCATCTCATTCTCCTCATAAAGTTTCAAAAAGCAAGTAAGGTATGTATCCCCTCAAAAGAGCAAAAGTAGAATTAGACTTTCACCATTGTTATCACCATCATCACCATACACCATTCATTCGCCACACATGCACATCTTGATTTGACCTATTGACTTGTTTCTCTGGATCAATGGTTTGACTATGCAATAAATGTCTTGTAAGTATGTATACTTTATCTCCCACCTATGAGCTCCAGATATTAAAGCCTTATTAGAGTAGGGTGAGAGAGAAGGCAATGTCACTATGCCTTATACCACAAATACCACATATCTTGAGAGAAGGCATATACCATCACTGCCTTGGTAAGGATCCAAAAATACCACAAAAGAGAGATTTAGAGAGTCATACAAGGAATCTCTGAGTTTTATTTGAAAATGTGCAAAAACTCCAGAGCTATAGCTAATCAAGAATAAGAGACATGGCACTTGGCTAGACTGTTCTATCTTTTAAGTACTCAAGACAGATGTGATGGTTACAAGTCCCATGGTGAAAGTTAAAGTAAGTAAGTTTTAGTTCTTGACAGTTTACTCTAACTCAGAGATGAGATCTTATTTAAAAGCATGTGTACCGTCAAATTTTTATGATATTGCAACAACTTCTGATCCATTGCTGATTCTATCCTTGCTCAGGGACGAGCAAGAGGTAAGCTTGGGGGAGTTTGTTGACGGTCCTTAAGTATCAAATTTAATTATCAAATAAACAAAGAAAAGGATCCAAATGAAATCAACATCTAGACTTAGGGTTTTATCTGACAGAATTCCACGAGTTTTGGTGTTTGTCTATTTCTGCAGGGGGTTATCAGGAAATATTAAAGAAAGGCCCACACGTCAGGTTTACATAGAGATATTCACGTGCCACACAATTTTCTACCATCTAGAAGACTCCAGAAGCCACGGGAACGAACGGGAGGCCGATCGGGCCCGGGGGCAGGGCGCCCGCCCAAGCCCCTTGGGTGCCCGCCCAGCTACAGTAACCAATCAGCTTCAACTTCGCGGATCATGCTCCACCGACCTAATACTTCAAGGAAAACCACATGATCAATGTCGGTTTGATCAGACGGCCCAGATTCATCTGAAAAGACTATATAACCAGACCCCCTGGCCCCTGGAGGAGGCACCCCTTGATCATTATTCATTATTCATAGACAGAGCAAAAGCTAGGATTTAGAGATGAGAGCTCTCCTCTCTTCTCTAAACTAGAGTAGATCTAGTTAGTAGCAAGATGGAGAGCGAAGGAGGATTAGAGGAGAGGCCGGCCTGTCGGTTCTTCCTCCGGTTGTACTTCGTCATGATCAAGCTCTAATCAAGCTTGCTCATGGGATGACTCTGGTAATCTACTTCTAATTCATTATGCAATTACTAATTATGTATGCTCTGTTCACAACTCTTTTGAGTACTTTAATCTATAGGACGCTATAGGTGAGAGTTGTAGTATAGGTGTAAGCGAGGTGCTTAGACCTAGATTACATGTGGATATCCCCTGTCTAGCTGGATCGTGTGGTAGGCCGCGTAGGTGACAGTTACGTTGGTCCTCTGTAGTCCACCTCTCGTTAGCAGGATGGGTAGGGTTTATCGGCCTAAGGATAAGCATCCTTTGTGGTGTACTCTTATCACGTGGTTCGTCCCAGACATAGACATACCTCATTGAAGTAGAGAAACCATAGTTATACTCTCTATTCTGCTACCATCGCCCATATACTAGAATTGCTCTATTCTCTATTCCCATATTATCACTCACTGTTATCTTACCTTTAATATGTTCTTATTCGATTCTACCATCTTTCCTATTTACACCTATCTATCTATCTTGGTTAAGTTAGAGCGTAGTCGGTTCTCCCGTTTCCCTGTGGATACGATAAAACCTTTAACCGGGTAAAAGCTTCAACGGTATCCGTGCGCTTGCGGATTATCTGTGTGCGTATAAATACCATAGTACACTCTAGTGCCATGCTGGGGATGACAACCTAGTATTCAAGTGGTGTTAGCAAGTGTCAACAGGCAGCTAGCCGATTTAGCTTTTTAGGGACTGCTGCCACATATCAGAGACAAGTATGCTTCTCAGGAGTTTGAGAGTCTGAGTCATTTGGTGCAGAGGATTTCTGACCAAGACATTAAACCTTTTGATCCCAAAAGAGCATGGAATAAAAAGGTATCATTTGTCGATGAGGCAGCAATCACAGATTCTGATGAGGAACCAGTCATCGGCTTGGCAGAGTGGGTGAAAAACAAGAAGCCAATGTCTTGCCCTTTTGGGCATAAAGAGCTAGAAAAATTTGCATTTGACATCACCAAGGCCGATATGATATTTGATTTTCTACTTCAAGGAGGGCAAATCAAGTTATCACCCAATCTTGTGATTCCATCGGCAGAAGAATTAAAGAAGATGAAATATTGCAACTGGCACAATGCAACGTCTCACAGCACAAATGAGTGCAAGGTTTTCAGGCAGCAGCTGCAAACGGCTATAGAATCTGGGAGAATCAAATTTGATAATTCTAAAGCTCAGAAGCCGATGAAGATCGCTCAACATCCTTTCCCAACAAATATATTGGATGCTAAGGGAAAAACCAAGGTCTTGACGTCAGAAGCAGCCGAAAGAAGTGCATTGGTGGATCCTCAGCATCAGATTACTGCTGCCGATGCTAAAGGAAAGGGTTTAATCCATGATGGAACTAGCTCAGGAAGGCCTCCCCGATCTGGTATTGTGATAACTCATAGAAGGCATCGGGAGACTTGGCAGCAACGTGAAGATCGGTATCGGCATCAACAAGAAGATCGTCGCCGAGAGGAGAACCAACGCCGACAGGAGTGGAATCGGCATAAAGATCACTGGAACTGTCCGTTCTTTATCCATTGCTGGGAGCAGAATATTAAACTGCCTACCGTTAGAGATTGTCCTAAGTGCAATGGTTATGATCAGTATGATAGACCTAATCGGCAGTATCAGAATGAAGATCGACGATTTAATGAGCCAATTAGGGGGAGAACTTCAGTTCATGATCGGCTGGGGGGTAGGCTCAGTGTGCATGATAGACATGGTTACCGTGTTGGGTACTTTCCCAGGAACCAAGAGGAGCTTGAAGAGATGGCAAATGCTCAAGTTCCCGATGAGTTCATATTTTGCAGGGATGCTAATACCTATCGAGTAGAGTCAAGGGAAAGTCGTCGCCCATCGGTAAAGCAGCCACAACTTCCTCCGTTGTGTCCAGAGGGATTAACCAGGACACAGAAAAGAAGGCTGTAGCGTGAAAGGCGAGAAGACTTGAGAAAAGGGGAGAATTCTGGCAAATTTGGAGATCAGTAGCCTAACCCTAAAGGGAAAGGACCATCGGCAGATGTTAACATGGTATTTATGTTGCCGGTGGAGTTTCTTGCGCCAACTAGTGATGATGAGGTGCTGGACTTTTCCGACCAGATAGCTCAGTTGGCCCTGGATCCGATGACAGCTATCTTTGAAAAGCCCGCCGACAATGAGAGGCAGCATCTTAAAGCCCTGTTCGTCAAATGAAGGATTGATGGGCAGCCGATGACCAAGATATTAGTTGATGGTGGGGCTGCTATTAATATCATGCCATATGCAGTCTATCCGAAACTTGGGAAAGGATATCAAGATTTGACCAAGACCGATATGATGCTGAAGGATTTTGAAGGAAATATGTCTCCAGTTAAAGGAGCAATATGCGTCGAGTTGACCATCGGCAACAAAACCTTGCCGACAACATTCTTCGTGATCAGTGGAAAAGGTGCTTACAATCTGCTACTAGGGAGAGACTGGATCCATGCCAATTGTTGTATCCCATCAACAATGCACCAATGCTTGGTTCAGTGGGTAGGTGACAAGATTGAAATTGTCCCGGGAGATTCTTCTTATGTCATTGCATCGGCAAAAGCAGACACTTATGAGAGGACCAGGTGCATCTCAGGAGAGATTTGGGAGAGATTTTCTCAAAGTTGCCGATTATGAAATTCCACCGATCCAAGCAGTCGGTTCTGATGAGGAGTTTTAATGGATGGGTTCGCCGATGATGGAAAATAAGGCCAGGGGTTTACATCGGCCGATGATTTAGTAGAAGTAGATATAGGTAATGGTGATAAGTCTAAACCTACTTTTATTAGTGCTAAGTTAAATCCTAAGTGTAAGCAGCAGTTAACTGATTTGTTAAAGGAATATAAAGATTGCTTTGCTTGGGATTATACTGAGATGCCTGGTTTAGACCGATCTATTGTTGAACATCGGTTGTCTATCAAATCTGAATTTCGGCCACATTAGAAGCCAGCTCGCCGATGTAATCCTAATATTCTTCCTGATATTAAGGCCGAAATAACTAAACTTATCGAAGCTAAATTTATTCGGCAGTGTCGGTATGCCGAGTGGATTTCCAATGTTGTTCTAGTTTACAAGAAAAATGGGAAGCTTCGAGTTTGCATTGATTTTAGAAATCTTAACAAGGCCACACCGATGGATGGCTACCCAATGCTAGTTGTCGATTTGCTAGTTGATGCTGCAGCTGGACATCGAATTATTAGCTTCATGGATGGCAATGCAGGATATAATCAGATATTCATGGCTGAAGAAGATATTCCAAAGACTGCCTTTAGATGTCCTGGTCATGTTGGATTGTTTGAGTGGATGGTCATGACCTTTGACTTGAAAAATTCTGGTGCTACCTATCAAAGGGCCATGAATTTTATCTTTCATGAGTTCATCGGCAAGCTGGTAGAAATTTACATTGATCATGTGGTGGTTAAGTCTGGAGATTTCACAAAGCATCTTGCCGATTTGCGAATGGTGTTGGAATGCACAAGGAAACATGGTTTAAAAATGAATCCTAATAAGTGTGCATTCGGTGTATCGGCATGGCAATTTGTTGGTTTTATGGTGCATCAAAGAGGAAATGAAATTAATAGACAATCTATTGATGCTATCAATAAGATAGTTGCCCCTACCAACAAAACTGAACTCCAGTCCTTGATCGGTAAGATAAATTTTATCAGGCTGTTTATATCTAAGTTGTTTGGTAAAATTCATGCTTTCAGTCATTTACTTAAATTGAAAGCCGATCAATAGTTTATATGGGGAGAAGAGCAACAGTTGGCCTTGGATGAAATCAAGAGCTATTTGACAAATCCTCCAGTATTGATTCCACCTCAGCAAGGGAAGCCCTTCAGATTATATTTGTCTACCGATGGGATGGTCATCGGTTCGGCTTTGATTCAAGAGTTTGAAGGGAAGGAGCGTGTGATTTACTATTTAAGGAGAAGATTGATTGATGCTGAGACCAGGTATTCGGCCATTGAGAAATTATGTTTATGTTTGTATTTTTCCTGCACTAAGTTGTGGCACTATTTGCTATCGGCCGAATGCACTGTTATATGCAAAGATGATGTGGTCCGATATATGCTGTCTGTGCCGATTATGAGTGGTAGAATCGGTAAGTGGATTTTGGCACTGTCGGAGTTCGATCTACGTTACAAATCGGCTAAAGCGGTTAAAGGGCAGATTATGGCTGATTTTGTGACTCAACATCGTGCTGTGGTGGATACTTTGGAAATTGTGCCTTGGACACTCTTCTTTGATGGATCCACGTGTGACCGGGGGCACGAATTGGCATAGTGTTAATTTCCCCTCGGGGAAGGAAGTATGAGTTCTCTTTGCCGATTGTTGCCATGACAACAAATAATCAAGCCGAGTATCAAGCTCTGATCAAAGGGTTGGAATTGTTAAAAGAAGTTCATGCTGATGTTGTTGAAATCTTCGGGGATTCTACGCTGGTTATAAATCAATTGGCTGGAAGTTATGAATGCCGAAGCGAAGTCTTGATAACTTATTACGAAAAGAGCATACATCTATTAAGGGAATTCAAGAATTTCCGATTAGAGCATGATCCTCGGTTGCATAATGAGGAGTCTGATCGGTTGGCTCAGCATGCCTCGGGATATGAACCCATACTGAAAACGTTATCGGCAATCGGTGCTGATGATTGGAGAAAGGAGATTATTGATTATTTAAGGGATCCATCTAAGAAGGTCGAGAGGCGTGTCCGGTTTCAAGCTACCAAGTATGTGTTCCTTGAGGATGAGCTATATTATCGAACAATCGATGGGGTTCTTCTCAAGTGCTTAGGTGATGATGAAGCTAGAAGTTTGATGGGAGAAATCCATGAAGGAGTGTGTGGAGCACATCAGTTGGTTTTTAAGATGAAGTGGATGATTAGGAGGAATGGGTATTACTGGCCAACCATGCTCGAGGATTGTTTTAAGTATTTCAAAGGATGACAAGGATGTCAGAAATTTGGTAATATTCAAAGGGCACCCGCATCGGCCATGAATCCTATTATTAAACCTTGGCCGTTCCGGTGATGGGCTATTGATCTAATCGGCCAGATTTACCCAGCATCGAGCAAAGGGCATAAATTCATCTTAGTTGCCACCGATTATTTCACTAAGTGGGTTGAAGCTATTCCTTTAAAGAAAGTTACACCAGCCAATATGATTGATTTTGTAAAAGAGCATATTATTTACCGATTTGGTAGTCCTCAAACTATTACCACCGATCAGGGTACTATGTTTACATCGAGAGAGTTTGATGAATTTGCGATCGGTATGGGAAATAAAGTGTTGAATTCTTATCCTTATTATGCTCAAGCTAATGGGCAGGCCGAAGCATCTAACAAAGGAATTATTAAACTTATCAAACGAAAGATTGAGGAAAATCCTAGGAGGTGGCATACATTGTTGAATGAAGCTTTATGGTCGTACCTGATGGCGTGTCATGGGTCAACTAAAGTTTCACCTTATCAGTTGGTATATGGACACGATGTCGTACTGCCATGGGAAATTAAAACCGGATCTAGGCGACTATCTTTTCAAGACCAGCTGGCTGCCGATGATTATGCTATTTTGATGAAAGATGAGTTAGATGATTTAGCAGGGCATCGGCTGAAGGCTTTGATAAGTATAGAAGAGAATAAAAAGAGAGTTGCCAGATGCTATGATAAAAAGGTAAAGCCTAAAGAATTTGCCGATGGAGATTTGGTATGGAAACTAATATTACTGATTGGGACTAAAAGTTCAAAGTTTGGCAAGTGGTATCCCAATTGGGAAGGTCCTTATCAGATAAGTCGGTCTGCTCCCGGTAATGCCTATATCTTGGAAACTCTCGAAGGAGTTGAATCTCTCAAAGCATTAAATGGAAAATATTTGAAGAAGTATTATCCAAGCATATGGGTCGATGCATAAAAAGTTTAAATATCGATAACATTCCTATCGACTATATTGAAATGTATCTAGGGCTAAGTGTGATGTTTTAAAAGATGCCGATAACAGTCCTATCGGCTAGACCAAAATAATCAGCAATTTTAAAGAAGAAGCAAAACATGCCGTCGATGAAGAGTTCATACATTCAGCAGGGCTTGGATGGCCGATATAGCGCACAGACGAATTTGATTGGCTTCTTCTATCTCCCTGATATCTTCATCGGTAGAGCCTTCCACCGGTTTCAGCTTCTTCTTCATCTGTAGTGCCTTGCAAGCTTGGACGTTTTGCTCTTGTTCGAGGGTCTTGATCGTCTCTGGCAGTTGACTTTCTTCCTGTTGAACTTGGGAAAGAGCTTCTTCTATCTGTTTGAGCTCTGCCAACAGGGCTTCCGTTTTTGCTGACAGGTCGGAGATCTTTTGTTTCAGCACATCTCCTGAGGATTTCAGTATGTCGATGCTCTTGTGTTTTTCATCGGCAAGGTGCTTTACCTTCATCACCTCCTCTGAAAGCTGGGCATGAGCGGCTCTATCGGCAAGGCACTGAGTGGCCTTTTGGTACTGAAGCTGTCAACTCTCCAAGTGTGCAGCCTTGAAGAGGATCTCCTCGGCATTGGTAGGGATCTGGCCTCAGAGAGCTTTAAACAAAGTCTTGGCTGGATCGGAGTCATCAACCAGTTGGGCTGTATCCTGATGAAGCAGGGCCAGTAAATCTTCTAGCTTTGCTCTGATTTCTGCCGATGAAATACCGTTTGCTTGGGAAGAGCTTGCTTCCTCGTCTTCATCATCGGAAATTTCGATGGAGAAGGAGAACAGGTTGTCGGGAGAATCTTGTTCCTAAAAAAGAAAAGGAGATAGGTTATTTGATGATGAAATGTTAATAAGATAAAAGATAAGAGTCAAAAAGCCTACTTGTTTCACAGCTATCTCTCTCCTCTGACTAGTCGGGGCCGATGGCACAACAGGTTGATCGGCTAGAGTTGCCGATGAGACAATATCAGCTGAAAGAAATTAACAAGAATAATTATTAGGTAGGAAGATAAATCCATCGGTAACGATTTCATGGACAGTACTTTACATTGAGGGGGTGCAGTGCTTGTCTGGATCGAGGAGACTACCGATGCTATGATTGAGCCCACTGGATCGGCGGTCTGCTCATGTACATCAGCTGATGTCTCTTCTCGCTGAGGTTCTTCTTCTGGCTGAGGTGCTTCTTGTGGTTGAGGTGGAGATGGTGCTTGCTGAGTCTGGACTTCTGGTGAAGAAGGGGATGATTCTACATGGATCGGCGACACTGGGAGAGGAGAAGAAGGTGGTGTTGCTGTTTTCTGACGCTTTGCCTGTGACTTAGTACTCTTGGGGCCCTTTCTCTTTACTTGGCTAGACTGGGGGGCATCGACACTTGTCCTGGTACTTCTGGTCTTTACTGATATGCCAGATTGCTGATACAACAACAAAAGTTTCGTAAGTACAAGCGCAACAGGGAGTTGATGAAATTCTGGTTAGGATAGTAAATATTACCGATGAAGTTCCCTTAGCAGCCGATGTGTCCTGAAAGAATTATGTCAGTATGGAATGGAATTGGTATAAGTTGAATCAGTCAAGAATTTACCTTGAAAGCTTGCACCAAAGTAGTAGCAGCTACTGATGGGGATGCCTTCGCTCGTCTGGTGGTAATTTTCTTGAAACGCACACCCTGGTGCATTAAGGCCGCAAAGCTTGGCGCATTGTTACCGATCACAGAGATCGGGCCCGATGGAAGGAGTTCGATCGGCCTTCCGCTTCTGCTGACTGTCGGTGGTGTATCATCGACCTAATTAAAAAGGAGAGGAAGTAAGTTACCGATGAAAATAAAAGTAATATAAGATGATTGAAGCATCGGTTGGAAACTTACAGTGTTCTCGGGAGTTTTGTACTTGGGGTCGATCATGCCGCGGTACGTGAGGGCCGATCTACAGAACAGGTGTTCTTTCCACTCCTCCCACTACTGCTTGTATGCTTGGGTGATGAAGAGAGCCAGAATCCAAGCCGATAGATCGACGTCTATGTCAGCATTTGGTGGAAGTTGAGCTATTCTGATCCACTCGAGATTGCTGGTTATGGTTTCCATTGGTTTCACTACATCGGCGTAGCAGAGCGCAATCGGCGGCTGTCCAAAGGCTAGTTGGCGAGCTAGTGCCAATGGGTTATAGAACTCATAAGTAAGATTGGAGGCTTTCCCACTACCAAAGAAGTTCACTGGTATAGCTCTTGGAGTGATAATGGCCATCATCAGATCATGGTCCTTGTTGAGAGCATTGTCAAAGGGATGAAAAGTCAGAGGAAATCTAGTGTCTGGATCCTGATAAGGCATCCATGCTCGCTGCTCTCTGGCCAGGCCCTCATAAAGAGTCTGAAAGAATCGGCTAACCTGATCTTCATTGCCTCCAGTGCCAGGTAAGACTATGGCAGGTTCACCATAGTTCAGAGGGGAACGAGTTGTCGATTCTTCTTCATCCAACTCTTGGTCTTCGGCTATATCTTTGGGGAAGCGCTGTGCAAAGAGGTCAAATCCAAGGCGCTTATGCATGTGGATACTAAGCCACATGTTGATGAACCACCAGGGTCCCCCTAAGTTGCCGATGGATTGGCCTAGCAGGAGTTTCTTAGATACCTGGTGGAGGAGGTGGTAAACAGAGCCGAGCAAGTATCGGCCATGAGGAAATCGGCCACCATTGGCCAGTCTTTCCGCTGCCGATAGATAGACAGAGGTTGGTCCTACCGATCGGCCGCAGAACACAAACTTATCCAACCACATGTTCAAGAAAATTGCCTCCTCTCTTTCCCCGACAGATCCTATCTTTCAGTACTTCTGAAAGTATCCTGACCAACCATCGATAGCGCGAGTTTCTACTTTAGAACTGGGATTGGTGTCAAACAGGTGACTATTATCGGCAGTGGATATGTCTAAGCCGGTGAGCATAAGTACATCGGCAAGAGTGGGTGAAGCAGGGCCATGGCCGAATACAAAAGCATTGAGCGTGTCTGACCAAAAATACGAGTCAGCTATCAGTAGTGACTCGTTTCTCTCCATATCGGCAAGAGATAATCTGATGCACTGGTCTAATTTCCGCTCACCCCATTGAACTTCATTTGAATGGCTGACTCTCAGGAACCAGTCTTTCCATCCCTTGGTGGGCCTGGGCCAAGAATGAAAGGCATCTTTCCATAGATCTAAGGAAAAGTTTTCTGCGTTTATTAGATCGGTTGGATCTGGATTTCCTAACCAGCCGAGACATTGGAAATGACGTTGATCTGTAGGAATTACAATCTCATTGGCCAAATCCTAATAAATTTTAAGGATGAAAGAACAAAGAGAAAAAAAGGGATACTCAGTAAAAGGAATCGCAGATGAATAAGAGTACAGCAAAAGTGCGAAAAGAAAAAGGATGGTAGACTGACCTCAGGAACGACGAAGTTGATGGCCATTTCTTCCTGAGGGAGAGGATCGAAGACTTGGAGGATTGGTGAAGGAGACTCTTGTTGAAGTTCTTGGAGTTCTCAGGCAATGCCGCCACCAGGAAAGTAGATTTTGGGCTGTAGAATGATAGAATGGAGAAGGAGTACCGGAGAAGGAAGTATTTATAGGACAAAACGGGCAGGGGCAAATCTGACTTATCTCTTTGCCACATCCGTGAAATCCGAGGGTGCTCAGGTGGATATAGTAACTGTTCGGATGATAATCGATGGATTGCGCAGGTGATTTGACAACAAGTGGTCTTGATTTTGGAGATATTTTACTGTGCAAGATCGCCTGGTTGGCCCATCGGCAGTTCTCCCTAACGGTAATATTGCCGATGAGCGCATAAAGTGGAGAGATTTGATTGAGAGGTTGAGAAATTCGAGGAATCTGCAGGAGAATCCGGCCGAGGTTGTTTAGATTTGGCGACTGATTACCAAATTGGGAGAAATAATTGTGGAAAGGCGACATTACTACAGAGAATTTCGGAGCATGAATGATTTTATACTCCAAAATTAGGGGGCATGTGTTGGCACCGTTTTTGGACACGTATCTTTTGATACGCATCTGGAGTTAATGAGATGTAGATCGGCAGATGGAGCAGTTGTGACCAGTCTATAGGAAAGATGCAGATAAAGGTGGCTGCCGATGGGAAACAATCAGATATGACCAAGTCCAGAAGTGGTGACGTATTCGTGCCGATGACCAATGCCAGTGTCTGCCGATGACTCTGAAGAAAAGCGCGGAAGTTGCCGATTGATTCATGATGGTGTCCCGATCGGTTACGGGGGTAGTTTAATGTTTTCCTTAGTTATTAGAATTTATTTTGTATATGGTTTCTATTTAATTTGGAATTTGAGTCCAAGTCGTGTCTGGTTGTGGCTCTTTGGGTAGGGTATAAATGTAGACCCTTGTGCAATGTAATGAGACATCTATCAATCAATCAAATATAAGTTTTTACTTATATTCCAGCATCTACTTTTTCGATGACTTTGTCATATTTTATTTTTACTACGAGTTCTTAGGAATTCGTCGAGTCAAGCTCGGCGTGTTCTCAAGTTCCGCGTGAGGACCTCTTGGCCGTGACATCCGGGCGCATCGCTGTTGTCAGCACCAAAGTGTTCGAGTTATCACCTTTGTCGAATGTAAGGTCAAATCGGCTGGCACGCCTTAACGTTTGAATCGAGTATTAGCCCTTTGTGTTTGCAGATCAGCTTTTGCACCAACAGAAACATCTATGATAAAGACAAATTACTATTGCAATTAACCATGTGAGAGCAAGATAAATGCACAAATCATATTTTCTTCAAACACATGGCCATATCATATATAAACATGATACAAAAATATCATAGAATTGTACTAGAACAGCATTTTCCATTTTTACATTTTTATTTATAATTATAAACCATTTATCAAGCCCCATGAAGACATCTCTATTCAAAACATTGACAGAATCTATCATACCACATTAAACAGCCATAACTTAAGTTTCATATGCCCATAAATTATAGTTATGTACTTTCTAGAAAGCTTACTAAATTGTGAACAACTTTTTTATAAACATCTAGAGCTAAATCTATAACTAACAAGGTCTTACATAACAAATAATGCATCCATGTTTGAGTTTAGACAGAAACTGAAACAGTACTTTAAACTACTATAACTAAACATATGCTTGACCAAAAATTATGCTATTTTGCTTGATAGAAAGCTTATGAAAAGTACTACAACTCATATATTTTCATCCAGGCATGATTCACAACCTAACAGATCCAAACAATATAAACATGCAGATCCACTCAGAATAGGAGCAAAGCAACACAGAGCATTTGTTATTTTTATAACTCTTAATCTGTCATTCCTCAATTCATGAAACTTTTACCAGACATCAAATATCATATGAAAAGCTTGTCACAATATTTTCACATTTATGTGAGCAATAATACAGTGGTTATGAAAAAGACAAATATAACAAGCAATTAAAACCGAAATGCACAAATCTATTTTTACCGTTAAAACTTCATACTAAAACATGCAATAATATAGATCTACTACATAGAGAATTGCACAAGGATTCCAAAATGTCTACATTTGCTATTTTACGACTTTCCTATGCTATTTCACAAGAATTTCTATGCATTTCCAAAGTTCACCCAGAAATCTGCTAAAACAAAAGAAAAAGGAAAATACTTTTGCCTCGGGAACCCTGGAGTTTCCATGAATTCTGCCACAGCCTAGAAACACTATTCATATGTGTCTTGGCTTCGCATCTGGAACCCTAAGTTGTTTCATATTCTAACCCGAGGTCTCTGACGCGAAAGGAAACAGGGGACTCGCCGGAGCGCTTCTTGTTCCGGCGAAGGGAGGCCACGTCGGCGGCGAGGGGGTGGTGGGGGAGCACCAGGAGATCACCGCGCACCCGCTGGTCGCCTTGGATGGCCGGGAGAGAGCCCGTGGCGGCCTAGCCACGGCAGCAGGCGGCGGCGGCGGTCTGCTCCCGGTGGTGGCGGTGCTCCGGCGATGGTTGGGGCCGGAAATGGAGCTCAGCGCAGTCAGGAGGACATGGCGCAGGCACTGAGATACTTAGCTTGGGCTGAGGAGGCATGGTGCAGCGAGCATTGCGGCAGGTGCGAGCTCAAATCGGCGGCCTTGGCGGACGCGGCGGCGTTCCCGCAGTAGGGCGCAGTAGAGCGCGAGCGAGGGCGAGAGAGGACGCCAGGGAGGAGTGGGGAGCTCGCCATCCACTCTGGAGGGCAGGGGCGGTGTGGAGCAAGGAGCTGGGTACGCGGTGTCTATGCATGGTCGCCACGCACCAGCGACGTGTCCGCCCGTTGAGGCATTCCAACGAGCATGTGTCGGGCAGTGAAGTGGCTCAGGTGGGACACATTTTTGGACTCCTTACGGGCCGATATGGACTTTGGGCCAGAAATGAAGGTTTCTATACTCGGCCCATTCTACAATTTTTGTTTAAGGTTCACTGCCATTAGAGTTATAGATTAGTAGATAATTTGATACCAACCCTTGAGTGTTAATTAATTGTTAATGATTAGCAAAACTCAAAATTGATGACCAAAACGAAGTCAAACTGGTGTCATCTTTTGTTATGCTCTTGTCCACAATATGTACTCCAACTTCTACTTTAGGACCCAAACAAGTTGTTGAACAAAATTTGGAGAACGCGGAATGCCAACGTGATGAACTGCAAGCCTAGACTTAGAAATTCGAAATGCTGGAAATTATAGCAGATTCAATATGGTGGCTCATATTTGGCAATCTTAGAAGATGATTCGGACTTTGGCACTTTTAGAATACAAACAATACTACATCTTTTACTAAAGGACCTTGTACTGGTTCAGCCTTGTTTGGAAGATACAAGGCTCCCAACTAGGGTACCCGAAACTGAGCACCTTGAGGACTTGGCCAAAATTCTAGAGTTCCAAAACAGCACTGCATTGAATCTTTTAAGCTCAATTTGACTAGGTTAGGGACCAAACTAGCTCTTGACCATTAAACAAAGTTAGTTCTACAGAAGTTAAACTACAACTTTTATTTAAGGTCAAACCTCAGAACTAGTATAGAAGTCAAACTTTCACTTTAGTCAATGCAGCAACTTGATAAAGGTTGATTTAAGGTTTTAGAGCAATTGAAGCATTTCTTGGGCACAAGCTCAACATGAACCGTTCATGACTTTTGTTGTAGAGTTCATCTAGAGTCATTTGGGCAAGGTTGCAAAGATTGGTTGATGACCCATGGTTCCATTTACTTAATGAGGTCATTCCAACAAGCATTTAACTTATCATTTCATGTGACCTTTTGATTCCGAACGTCATGAAACTTTTTGAGTGATCACTAGAGGTCATGATGGATGTGGGACACATGAAAGAGGTTCCATAAACATCACCCAAGTATGCACTTTGAAAAGAGCCTATATGTAAGCAAGAGTGCATTCTCTAAGTTTGACTTGAGGCTCACTTTTATGGATTAACATTAACATGATCATCACCACTTATCTTGGCATGTTTGAGCTCAAAACCTAGGGTCTAACTAGTGGCTAACACCTGGGGTGTTACACAGGGTGTGACAGAAATGGTATCAGAGCGATGTTGACTGTAGGACGTATGCCTAGACAGCACTGGTCGTTTTGTAAAGCTTATTTTGATATAAAACTATTTTCTCATCCTTGTCATGTTGTATCCCCTCCTTGAGTAGCTTGCTTTGAGCTATTTCTGTTTATCTCCTTGACTATTGTTTAGTTGTTTTACTTAAGTTTACAAAATTTTCTTTATTCCAAATTCGATGGCCCTTCATCATCTCAGACTTACCTTTTAGGATGACCACCACTGTTGAAGAAGCACGTGTAGTATCGCTGATGTGATGTGTGCTTGTCTTGCTTGGTTTGTTGTTTTGTGTGTTGTCTGTGTTCTAGTGTCTTGAAGGAGTCTACAAGAAGTCATTTGGGTGTTAGCTCAATCCCTGTTAAGTGGGGTAGTGATCTCTCTTATCCTATCTATCTACGGTCAATCTTGATCCTCTCCACCTATTCTCTCTCACTTCAAGTCATGTTCTTTGTCCATACTACTCTAGCTCATTCTACTACATATTGTCAGATGGTGGACACCAGTGATGAAGTCAAAGGAATTAATACCCATCATCAGAATCAATAAATGACTTCTGCAACACAATTGAGCAGTGAAGAGATGATAGCTTAGCAATCCCAAATCCTAGAGATGGCAGCTGATCAGATGGCTAGACTCCAAAATCTTTTGACACTACAAGCTCTACATCTCCAAGGTGACATTGAAGAAGCTTACATCAAATGTCAGGAAGACCCAACCATGCTACCCTTGTCTCTTGTAAACAAGGAGAAGCCCTTGTTTACACAGGATCAATTACTAAGTGGAGTGGGACCACAAAAAGATTCTCGGTTATATTTAGAGAAGAACATGACTGAAACTCAGGAAGAAGCAATGAAGCGACAAGTCGTCAAAGCCTGGAAGAACATGAAAGCTAAGAAAGATTGTATCAATGAGGCACTTGGGATTCAAGAGCCGTGTAACTGCTACAGATATTATGGTTTACCATGTCTTCAGAACAAGTCAGGCGAAGGAAAGATTGAGATACACGAGGATCAATAGGCTGAAGTGTACAAAAAAGGAAGACAACCTCACCAGAGCTAGTGTTAAGTGTCGAGCCAAATCTATGTTCTGCATCGCAATCACCTTAGTCCCAAACTCTCATCAGACACATTCATATCTTGAAGAGTTAGATGCCCCTTCAACTACACTTGCTATGCCAAAGTTATATCTGGATGGATGGACCATCACTTATACATAATTTCAGCCTCGAAAGAGTAATCAAGCTGAGAATTGAATAAGTGAAGAGACTCCATTGAAGGAGAACCCTCAGAACCAACAAGTTAGTAGCACTTTAGTTACTCCTGGCACATCAATTCAAGAAGCTCGATGTCAAGATAGCACCCACGTTAAAACGGTTAGCAATGCTTGTTACCAGTGTCACGAAGAGGGACATCACAAGAAGCATTGTCTAAAGAAGTACCTAGTTCGTGACTATGTTAATGGTAGATTAAACCATGTGGATCTGTGTACTGCTTGTGAAGCACAAAATTTGGTGTTTGGATCAATTCTAGTCAACTCAACTCCTGCCATTGTTTAGTTCGACTCAGGTTCTTCACATTCTTTCATCTCAAACAAATGTGTTGCCGATCATAAGATGCTTATGTTGGAAATGAAGAAACACATACTGGTCAAATCATCAAGAGGGAAGATAAAAGCAACACACATGTGCCCAAAAGTTAGTCTTGACATAAAAGGTGCAAATTTTGAGGTGAATCTTGTAGTTTTGGAATCGATGGAGATTGATGTCGTTCTTGGAAGAGGATAGTTAACCACTTGTCATGGAAAGATTGACTGTACCCAACACTCAGTATCCCTAACCACCCCATCAGGAGTAGGTTTGTGTATGAGGGCACTCAACCTCACCCCAAGAATTAAAAGACTAATGGAACGATAGTACCGACAATGAGGCAGTTTGAAAGAAATGTGGACGTTATACAGAGGCAGTATATTCTCAACATCTTATGTGAGTGTTGACATTCGTTGAGTGCAATAAGAATAAGAAAAATTCCGCAAGCACACAGAACATCATCGTAGCATTTTATTGGGAGTATTCCAGGTATCGTTATTTATATTTTACCACTGGGAAGCTAAGGTCAAAGAATCTGATAACTTATTATCATGCATCTACTAATTTAATAAACCAACTAGACTAAAGTAGGGGTAAATGATATATGATAGGTAATAATATAAAGGTGAGAATTA